>NC_089320.1:7933439-7945939 GCF_036669915.1 Pocillopora verrucosa | reverse complement strand
ACAAAAAGGTTGACAAAGAAAAGAAGGAGTTAACGCCATCACGACATCCAGATTTAGATGACTAAACAAACAGCCAAAGCGACGTTAAAAACTGCATTTTTAGCCATTTCTATTTGGATCAAAACTTCCAACACTTTCAAACCAGTGCCTAAATTTAGGACGTATTCGTAGTTGCACGGAAACATTGGAATTTAAATGCTGTTCAAGCAAAGATTTGCTCTTCTGTGAACATTGTTTGCATTATTAGCAGTATCAGCACAACATTGGCCTGTTGTCACGATAACGTGTCTGTAGATAAAGGTAAACTAATGCATCTAAGATTTTTTTGTTATTTAAGTTATGCAAAACAGTTTCGTATTATAAGTCGTTGTTGGTGAGGGAAATCAAAAAGGAGGAAACCAATTGCCTTGTTAAAGAATTGGCACCTCCAAGCTGTACATTTTTCATTACAGAATAGTCTGCAGTTAAGCTGTGAATGAAGCTTGGCCTAGAAAAATAGATAACCACGGTTAGTTTTGATCTCGTTTTATTGACTTGTTTTTGAAGGACCGGTTTGCTGATTCCCAAAGCTTTCCACCGTTGGACAAAGAAAATAATTACAACTTAACTGGGTTTGAGGAAAGCGAAGGGAAAACTGTGTTGAGATTTAGTAGGAAATTTGACACCTGTGATCCTCGCGACAGGAAGATTGAGGTAATCCTTAACATAGCCTATTCGTTTTTTCCCGTATCAGTCAACTCGGCCAAAATATTTAATCATGGCTAAAAAAGTATTTGTACTGCCTTTTAAAGGCAGTGTCACTGTGTCTGAATAAATTGTATACCATGTTGATATAATATTTATAGCTACATCATTCAACTGTTCAGCGCTAATTAATTATGTTCTCTTGTTTTTTTTTAAAGCAAATAACGCAAATTGGTATTTCACTGTTTACTCTTTTTTTCATAGGAAGGCACCACTAAGGTTGTGTTTGCATATCATGCAAAGGACCCCACGTCTGAGGACGATATGAAGAAACATACATTCCGAGGGTCGAAGAGCATTCTACTTCTTAACAACATGGACAAGAAACAAGTGAACGAAACCGGGTGGCAGCAGTTTTACATCATAAATAGAAATGTTAGTTACAAATAAAAATTATTCTTTAAGTGTTCTAAATTGTGGAGAATGTTGTCGAAAGCGAAGAGTGTCCAGTCATAGAATCTGAAGCCTACTCAAAATAAAAATACCTTTTTTTCAGGTAACAATTCCTAAAAAGCGCACAACGTATTGGTGTTCTCTTATCCAACTACCCGAGTTCAAATCAAAGCATCACATTACAAAGGTGAGTACAGAAGTGCAAATCATTGCAATAAAACCTGTTTTCATCCGTTTATCGCTTCTTATGGTTAAGTGACTGATCAATGCAGAAGGCCACCGTGTAAATCCTTACGAAAATGATTCAAAAATATGAACTTGCATGTTTAGAAATGCGTTGATAACAAATAGTTTAGACGCTCCAACTGAGTTCTCCAAGGAAAGGCAATTTCGTAGTCGGTGATATTTAGTGACATTGCAATAACTTTCGACATTTCATTTACGCATTTCAAAATTCTCCACTTTTGATTAGTCGTGTCAGAAAAAGCCACACCTTTAAGTGGAATGGTTAGTTAACGGCGGGTTACGAAATGTCTAGGAACAGGGAAGAACCTAAGGTAGGTTTACGAAAGGTGTGCCGGTTGGCCTAAGGTTTCACAAACGTTTGGTTCTTAGTGGCATTCTAGATATTTTCTTGTATCAAGTAATCAATAATTAGAATTAAAGCGTTTCACTATTGATGTTGGTGTCGCTTTCGCAAATTTTCAGTTTGTTCCTCTTTTATAGTTTGAGCCATATGTAACACCTGGAAACGAAGGCATCGTGCATCATTTACTCGTCTACGAGTGTTATGGAAATTTTAGTAATGCTACCTTACATGGTTCTGGCTTTGATTGTCATGAAACACCCAATATGCCTCTAAGACATTGTTACGGCTACAGTGTCGTTGCTGCTTGGGCTGTTGGTGGTACGGTAAGATATAAAAGTTATAAATTGGAATCGCTCACTTTAGGAAATTAACCAGTTCGGGCCATAACCATTTCTGGATATCGGTTTCGAGCTTTGTGATTGGGTAAGATCAAAACCAAAACAAAGCAAATTTGGCCGAGAGGTGCTGGAAATAAGAAGAAGCTGATTTTTTTTTTTTTTGTGGCGGCCATGTTGTAATGCGGTAGTAAGCTGAAACAAAATTCGCTAATAAGGACTGGACGTAAGATACCATTAAAAATATTCGTTTATTTCAAACATTCAACATGCATGTCCTCGACATTCTCGCATTCTGGAAGAGTAAAGCGGATTCCTTCTAGCACAAATTCTTTGTAACGCTGTGGTCCTTCCACCAAGAGCGTCACAGAAATAAAAGCTCCTCCGCCAGCCTGTTTGTATCTGGAGAACTTCTGGGTAGAGCTTGGCCTCGATGTTACTGTCCGTTCTCCGTTGATTTCCCTATTTTGGGTTACAAGAAAACCAATTAAATAAGGTTGAACCAAATAACGCGCACTGATAACAATTGGGACGAGTAAGGTGTGAGATAGCGGAATCGGGATAATTTCATTTCTCTCCAGTATAGGTCGAGGAAAGACAATATCTTGCTTCTCTCCGATTTCTAAACAGACATTATCAATTTCAGTCCATCAAGCCTTTACGAAAACGTAACAGTAAAGCAAGAAAACAGTAACTTACCCTTCAATTCCTGGATATTTTGCCACATCGAAGCAAAGCATGCAGCTGTATGTTTAGAAAGTGCTGAACCGTGCCGATCTGCTGCCCTTTGACATCTTCTAAAGTGTATGTCTTTCTCTGCGATTTGCTGAAAATCTGGACTTCTCGTAGAGCCTCTGGAATGCGTTCCATTTCTCGTGGAAGAAGACAAGCCAGTGCATGCGAGTCATACGTGTTGTCGTCTTCACTTTGAATAACAAGCGGTGTTCCACGTGGAGCTTTGATCTTGAAATTATGATACCTGGAAAATAAACGCCAATAAATACATGAGTGGGATAAAATAAAATCAAGTAGTCACAATCTATATTAAGACGAATACACATGATCGAATTCAATGCAAGAGAATCATACAAGGTATTTTGCGCGCTATTGATCGATTCGCGGGAGAATCTAGGTCTCAGAACACTACAAATTCGGTCCTACAGCTTTTAGTCAGCAATAATATGTCCTTTACAATTACCCTTTGATTTGAACACCCTGTATAGAAAGTTTGTTTAGGTAATCACTGCAAAATGTGGAAGCACGAGCGGTGTTTCTAAACGAGTTTCACAATTACAGACTAGTCCCTTGTGGTTTTAGACGAAAATTTCACTCTCATCAGTTCGTGTAGTTAAACTCCAACCTTTGTTTCCGGAATGTTGTAATAGAGACACTTCGGCAAGGCTTTCCACCAATGTGATTTCTTTATTTCATCTTCATGCCGCTCTTATCGCACATTTCCCGGATACGATACCTGAAGATGTGAGAGCTCAGTGAGCGAATACCTCTTTGTTTTATGTTTGCCCGAAGGAGAACTTACTTAATCACATTTATGTGTTAGATCCGTGGTTTCCTGAAATTATTTTTTAGTGTGCATTCGCCTTGGCTGAATGAATCTCTCTGATGTCAAGATCGACATTGATTAGAAATTTCATCCAGAGCTCCGATTTAAAAGATTCTTTGTTTATGGCACTGAACCAGGTTCGTGGCAGATTTGTGCCACAAAGACGACAAAGTGTCTCGAGATACTGAATGTGTTCATCCATGCTGTTGGCTTGATCTGAAATTCACAATGTAGGCTTATAAAGGTCCGATAAATAATTGTCCTTTTACTTTAAATTGGCCGGCCACAACGTATGGTTAAAATTTATGGTTTACACGATACTCCGATGGATCTGAACAAAGGAATCCGTCTGGTAGTTTGCAGACTAACAGACTTTCAACATTCGTGCACTCGAGCAAAAACCTCGTGCACTCGATTGGAATCTTGACAAATTGGAAGCAAATTTATTCTAGTTTTTTAAAAGATTTTTTTTAGGAATCAAAAAAATGTAGCATACCTGAAAACCTCAACTAAATAGAGGTTATTCCTCGATCGAGCCCTTCGCAACATGGACCTCCACCCGACTTTTAGTCTGAATTTTTCCTTCTCGTCATCGCGACCACCATCAGTTCTTTGCTTGTTGTGTGTAATTGCTTGTCTTCTGTAATTTTGCAAGGTTTCATGGGATATGGGTAGGGAACTAAGTCGTTAGGGCTCGAATAAAGTAATGAGTGAGTTTCCTCGATGTCCCACTACGACATCCATGTTGGTGACGTCATCAAGTATCCAGAAATGGTTATGGCACGGACTGTTAACTTTTTGAATTTAGAAGGTTTTTGGTTACTCTTCCCGTATTTTTGTTTTTTTTTTTTTATTAAACAGGCATTTTATTATCCACCGAAGGCTGGGTATCCAATTGGTACGTCGGACTCGCCAAGAACACTTTTGCTTGAGCTACACTATGACAATCCCGATGCAATTGAAGGTTAGCACCTCACATTTTGCTTTTTTTATTTGTTTTAATTTTTAATTAAGAAATAGAAACAATGAGATACGTCGTATTTTGCCCTCATCTATAAAATATCTCATTCCCTCGATATTTTATATTTTTTGTCAAATAGGACGAAAAGACAGCTCAGGGGTTCGTTTTTACCACACTTCTCATCTCCGTGAGTACGATGCTGGGATAATGTCTGTTGGAGAAAGAATAAGTCAATTTGCGATAATCCCACCAAAACAGGAATCTTGGTTGACTGTGGGTTACTGTCCCAAGGAATGCTATCAGGTAAATTGTCTCAAACGTTCACAATCACTTTGCGTTTTCATGAAAATTTCTAATTCATATTCATGCAATCCAGACTTCCAAAAAAGGGGAAAAGAGGCAATATGGTGAAGCTGGCTTCGAAAAGGGGAAAAACACATGTGCTTTACAAATAATGATTTTACCTTTTTTTATACACGGTGCATTTAAGTTTGCACAGTGCCTAGGAACGTGTGTCATAAATTTACTCCTGCACTTAATGTAAAGCACCTTTTTTCTTAGGAAGACCTGCAGGCGACTAAGCTCCCTGATAAAGGAATAAAAGTGTTTTCTGTCTTTCTTCACACCCACCTGCAGGGTAAGTGACCTTGCTCTGCTTTTGTTGTTTAGAAGTGGTGGTTGTTGTTTGTTTATATTTACGCCTGTCTGTCTTATGTTTCCACGTTCTATTGACAGTCGTACTTCATTATGGAGCCAAACTTAAATATAACTGAGTTTTTGTGTTCATCCTCAGGGCGTGCAACATGGACAAAGCATGTTCGCAACGGAATTGAGTTACCAGAAATTGCAAGAGATGACCATTATGATTTTAACTTTCAGGTAATTTATACTTCATACCAATGGTGCGACTTAATGTGGCACAAGATTCACTATTAGCATTTAGCGAATGCACGAGAATTGTAATACATGGCTCCTTTCAGAAATCAATTTGCATTGGACATTGCTGGCTGCCAAGCTGCGAAATGATCTTATTAAAAAAACTTTTCTTCATTTCCAATAATTAACATTTACCTGTTGTTTCGCAGGATATACAAGTTTTGAGAGAAGAGGCTCACATCAAACCGGTTTGAGAAAACTTTGATTTTAGTGCCACTTTTTTCTAGAATTATATTTTATTTTAGCTCATAAACAAATAATAATTTATATGAGTTAGAAGATGTGTCCCATTGATTTATTCAATGCACTCAAGCTCTCCACGCGACCATTTTAAATTAGTATCTAAATGCGCAAATGTGATTGAATATTCTGATGGAAGAACAACATTGCATATGATAATTTTAAATTCCTTTTTTAAATAAAATTAGATTAAGTTTATGTGTGTTTGATCTTTTCTATCAGATCGGGATTTGAAAATTCGCCTGCAAATGATCGCCACACATTTGTGACATAAAATTTTTATATTCCGTTTTCTTGACTGACGTCTTTCTTATCCTTCAGGGGGACGACTTAATTCATTTCTGCAAATACGAGACAATGGATCGCGATAAACTCGTGCAGGCAAGTGCGATATCTGAGCCCTCAAAAATCACTGATTAGTCTCTCCAAGAGTATGGGCGACATTCAGAATTTAGATTGGCGTTGGTTTTCTCGTAGCAGTGACACCTTTCTCAATCCCTATTTCAAGTGATTGCAACAAAAACATGCCATCGTTGATTTTTGCTATATATGCTTCATGACAGAGTGACAGATGATGTACTCCTATTCCACCTACAGGCTGGTTTCTCCACCACTCAAGAAATGTGTCTGAATTACATGTTTTACTATCCTCGAATGGTGAATGCTACAGCATATTGCTCCAGCTCTCTACGTAAGCCAGTGTACGACTTCATTAAAGAACACTTGTAAGTGAATTAATACATACTTGTTAAAGTAAACTTGTTAAAATAATGTTAAATTAGACCTGGTCTGCTGCTTAGAAACCACCCTAATATGTTAGTCGTGAAAATAATCAAAAAGAGCCTTAAAAGTGGGACAACAGCTCAAATAAAACCAGTGTTGCATGCTTTGCCAGCTTAAATCTTTCGCATTTCTCAACAAGAAGTCGTTTTTGGGAGCTATTTTATTTAATAATCACCCATCCCTGTTTAATTTCACAAGTACTGGCATCATCTATGAATAAAAAAAGTAAGAAGTTTAACACTGAAGTATTGGTATTCGGAGCATTGTAATTATTCCCTAGATATGCTATTTGTGTATTTGGTTCAATCTTATACTGTCGTGCTAAGGTATCCCCCCCTGAAAGGAGGAAATGAATTTCTTTTACAAAGGGCTCTATCATAGCTTATATCCGCGTATTTCACTCTTCACGTGAAACGAAATGATCCGTCCAGCAAGTTTCTTGAAGGTAATAGAACATTCAGCATTGATCATGACTGGCATCCTTTCTTTGCCAAGTCATCAAGAAGCTGGATAAATCTCATTGGCGTTCTAGTCAACTCACACAGAAAAATGACCAACCCATGAATTTAAGCACGTAACTGTATTTACATTGCATCCTTATATATATCCTTATAACAACCTAGAGAACAAAAAAGTACGAGAAGAGTTGAAGAACACGAAGTGGATGATAAATACACATCATTACACCAAAAGAAGCGAACATGATTGCGGAATTAAACCAAAAATTGTTTAATAAATCGTATAGATATAGCATGTCTTGTTTTAAGCAATGTTAGATTTGAGTCTATTTTTAATTTAAATCTTCTTTTGTTTAGCCCATCCATGGCGGTGACAAAACGGCCAAATCCTCTCATTGGGGCAAATATCTCATGGACGAAGGAATTGGCGTCAGACTTGAGGAAGAGACTCGATGAAGCAGACACATTTTTTTCACATTGCCGCGCGGTCAGTAAACTCAGGAGGGGTCACGACACTCGCTAAAGTTTACGTTACCATATAGTGCCATTCTTAAGGGTGATAATGAGATCCCGACATAATGTGCATGAAAAGATGTCGAAATGATAAAACAAAACAAATAATGAGTGTATGATCATGGGTGTGTGTGCTTGTCTATTGGGTGGAGGGGACCCTCTTAATCTGGGATGGTAAATGCCTGGTCATAGGCATAGTTTTCATCGTAATCGTAGTTTTCTTTATCTTCAATCTGATTCAGTATGCAACAGTAAGTCTGCCACCTCCTTAGAGGAGTAAAAGTAAGTGTACAGCGCTGAGTCTCCTGTGAAATATTGTTAATGTTTTCCTTCCCAGAGATCTAACAACTATCCGATTCCAAAGATCATGAAGCCCTTACCTCCTAGACAGTCCAACTGCCGCGAAAGAAGCACAACACCGGCCCCTCCAGTCGGAAAAAACGGCCACGCCAGTCGGAACAACGGCCCCTACAGTCGGAAAAAACGGTCCCTCCAGTTGGAGACGCCTTCTCGGTGACGACATCGTACTCCACAGCAATATCTCTGCTCATTAGCTATTTCGTGTTCATGTGAACGATCAAAGATATGCTATCATGATCACCGTTAAAGACTGTCTATCACAAATTGCTAGAGTTTACAGTTAAACCAATTTTTGCTCCATATCTTAACCTAGAGATGATCTCTTAGAGGATTAACATTGCCATAGTTGACATAGATATACATCACTAACAGCATTAGTGAGCTTTTTTTTTTATAGAGGCGTTAACGGCTAAGGCAAACGGAAAAATAAACTCTGATTTCCCTCACCTTGTACTTGGTGTGCTCGATTACTCTATAATTCCCTTATAAAACAAGTTCTTGCATACTGCTGCACAATATGGGGTAACTGTACAAAATAACAGTTGAATAAATTGTTACGGCTACAGAGACGCTGCGCCAGAGTAATGCTAGATGTTAATTTACAGGACAATTCAGTTATGCCATCTACCAAATTAGGTTGGCTTCCCATCGACGACATCATTCGCGCAATTTCACAAAATCGGTAACGACCATGTTTAAGAATATCTTTTCTTTCATATTAACTACACTAAGGTTAGTCAAAACACTACACGAGAACCTCAGAAAGAAATCATCTCATCATGCTTATGAGCAAGAAAAATTAAGGCCTCAGAAGATTCCATTCCAGTGCCACTCGTCGATGGAACGGACCAGAACCATCTCTTGGAGATACGAAGTCACAGAGGCGCCTTTTAAGTCCCCTTCACAGAAAAATTAGACTGGAAAAGCTCTGTTACTGAACAGTGTGTTATTGAATACAAATATTAACTTGAATTTACCAAGCTTCTTTTTCTTTTACTTCAGATTTGGTTTGTTCTAGCTTTAGATTATCAAAGGGGGGATTATGTAAACTATTGAGTTATCATTAATCGATGTTACCCTCGTTAAATAAAATTAATAATAATAATAATAAGAACTATCATTATCCAATCATGTCCGACCAAAAGAGCACAAAAGAAAGAACAATATTATTAAAAACAATATATGAAAGTAGAAGAAATTAGTTCCTGCGATTGAAATTCTTAACGCCTTACGCATCAAGATTGAGACAAGTGATTTTTAGCGAGTGCTCTGTTTTGTCTAAGGTATAAACTAAGTTTCTTTAAATACTCTTGATTGAATCTAATTTAATTGAATCTAATGCGTAACAATGGCAGTGATTTGTCACGCTTCGAAAAGCTCCCGCTACTCTGTGACTTTGTTGGCTCTGTATCGCGTTTTTTATGTTGACCAAAATCTACCTACCAAGAAACGTACTGGAAACCTGGAAGCACCGAGAGACGACAAATATAACCAGTTATCGGACGAAATTTGGATCTCAACCTGAAAGAACACAGAATCAAAGACCACTTTGCCGTGGAAAACGAATTCTTCTTTTTCGAGTGCGCCACTCAACCGATGAGCGGAGCTGGTTTAACATCCAATGACTATAACATTGTGCAGATATTCAACTTAATTCAGGCCTGATAAAGTTTCTCTGTAACGAAGGTGAGAAGAGCGTTCGAAACAATCAGAATGCGATGTTATGTTCTGAATGTGGTCTATGGATTCAAGCAAAGTGCCTCAACATGTCGACATTGACTTTTAAATATTTTCTTGAACGACCAGCAATCTATTTTGAATGGACTTGTCTGCTATGTTCTCTACCGAGATCGAAGGACTAATTTTTCCTTAAAAATGAAGAAATAACAACAACCGAAGGAAAGTACACAAATCAGCTTCTACAACCTAATGCAAGAGAGACGAAGAACACACAATTTCACTCCCAGGAGAATATGGCAATTAACAACTGCGGCCAACAGGAATTTGATCTGCTCTTACAAGAAAGGCAGGAACATTTCAATCGGATACTAATGTTCCATCTATACATCAACAGTCTCCAAAATAAATTTGATGACCTGAAACTCCTAAATGATGAGATGAAGTCGCAAATTATTTTTCCCTCAGAGATAAAGATCGACAAGTCCTACCCGAAGAGTTAGTTCACCTTAACGGGTTACATGTATCGAAAAGACAGAGAGAAATGGCCTATTTTAATTCTAGTCAACCCTTGAGGGAGCTGAACGTAACGAAGAAATACAAAACACTCCAGATTATTGCAGTAGAAGCTAGACTTGGCAACAACGAAGTCATTTTCCTTGGCATATAGCGATCCTCAAAACAGTCGGATCACCAACCAGACCTACATTATTTAGAACGTGTAGAGGAGGAACTGAACGACGTCTATGGGTGGGCTTCCCTCAAGAAACAAATATTTGTTATTACAATTGATCTGAAGCTGGACAGGCTAAAAGCAGAAAGCAGAGAAGGGAAAATACTTGCGACCTAGAAGAAGTGAATGGAATGTAATATTTAATCACCGGGCCGACGAGGATAAGGCTGACATCAGAGACACTGCTAGACGTTATTTTAACTAACAAATCCAACCTTTTCAGGACGGAAGGCTCTTTTAACTCAGAGATTTATGGCATTTTAAAGCAATCTGCATTACAGTATAGACGGAAGACCATCCCATTAGAAGCCTGAAAAACGTGGAAACGGTTCAGCTTAATGAAGACTTGGCAAATGCTCCTTGGACTGTTGGAGAAACACGCAATGCCATCGTTGACCAATATGACGCATGGAAAACCATTTTTGAAAGTGTACTTGACAAACATATGCCGAAAAAGAAGATGAGAGTTAGACAGAAAGATGTGCCACATATGACGGAAGAATGGCAAATGGCAATTAGGAACAAAAGGAAATATGCACAATTGTTTGCCCAAAACCGAACTCGAGAAAACTCTCTACAACACCGTTTATTAAAGAGGGAAACCGGCCAAACACGTGGAAATAGGGTTTTCTTTTCAAGAAAGGAGATAAAACCAACCGGGGAAATTACCGACCTACAACAGTTCTGAACTCTATTGATAAAGTATCCGAATCATTACCTTCCAATCAAATCACGAAAACCATGGATCCAGATCTATAACAGTAAATGTCCGCCTACAGAAAAACACATAGCTGTGAAACAACTTAATATGGCTAACAGAAGACTGGAAAATGGCTACAGATAATAAAGGTTACGTGACTGTTCTATCCACTGATATTAGCAAAGCTTTTGATTCACTGCACCCCGCACTAATGGTTCAGAAACCTCAAAGCATACGGCTTTTCCGAAGCATCACAGAATCTTATGCGATCCTCTCTTGAGCATAGAAGAAACAGAGTCAAACTACAGGAAGCGCACAGCGCATGGAAAGAACAAAAAAGGGGGTGTCTACAAGGCTCCTCCCTCGGGCCTTTACTCTGGAACGTGTTCCAAAATAATCTCTCACTACATAGGCAGTCTGTTAATCTATTTACGTTTACTGATGACCATCAAATATACACCGGTGATATACTGAAGGCCAGCCAAACTCGCACGAGACAAACAGAGGCAGTGTCACAATGGTACAAGGTAAAACCTACCGCAAGCCAATCCTCAGAAATACCAGATCCTTACTATCGATCTACATCCTTCCAAGAAAACCCCTGGATATGAATTGACGATGAAATTCGATGGACACGAAGTTAAATCAATTGATTATCTCAAAATTCTTGGCGTAACCATCGACAACAAACTGACATTTAGTTAACATATCAGTAATATTTGCAAGAAAACGAACTATAAAGGTTGGGGTGTTACTGGGACCACTTAAGTTAATCCCATGGTCTGAAGAGTTACAGCTGTGTCTGTCTTATATTTCGCCCCACTTTACATATTGTGATATTGTATGGCACTTTTGCAAATCATCCGATGGGAAGAGATGGAAAGAATTCAAGAGCGGGCACTCAGGGCAGTCTTTGAATCCAAATCGGAGACCTACAGCGAGCTACTAACAAGAGCAGGTCCACTAGGTGTGCCTCATTAACGGTTACAAAACATCGTCCTTTTCATGTATAAAGTAAAAAACGGACTTATGCCCACTTACATTACAGAAATATTTAATACTGAAAAGATATAATCTAAGGAACGCTGATTTCAATTTTTCCACGTTTTCGCACAGTATACTATGGAAAAACACTCTCTGTGATACTTTGAGCCCCATCTTTGGATTAAATTAGAACAAAGTGATAGACAGAATCCTAATTTAATGAGTTTTAAAAAACGGTATTAAGAGCAAAGGTATAATGTATACACATTTATGAGCGTCATTATTCCATCATGAAGTGCAAAAAGCAGTTTATGAATCACAATAGCTAATGCAGTGACCTAGATATATTGTAGTCCAATAGAACTGAGCAAAATTGTTCATTGTTTGAAGAGATTAAGTTTCTAGAGAAACTGTGGTGCTGCGTCGGTGTGGAGATAATTCAGGTTTATGAAATAAGTTAGGACTCGGTAACGAGTTTCTAAACCTCATGTTTCGAGCGTTAGCTCTTTGATCTGTCCTCATTCGGTGGGTTG
>NC_089320.1:7913439-7928439 GCF_036669915.1 Pocillopora verrucosa | reverse complement strand
TTAATAAATGATCGAAAACTTCGTATAGTAAACGTGATAAAGGCAAAAGTAATACAACAGTTTTAACGAACCAGACGTCAGCTCCTTCAATATGTGTTATTTTCAAACATTTCTAAGTAGATTTAATCTGAGTCAAAGATTCTGTGTTATTAAAATTTTCGCGTTGAAGCGATAAGAGTTACACCCGGAAAAGTATAATTCCATTTAATACCCTTGTTTGACGCATACCTCTGTGTCACACAACCCTGTAAAACCAGGTGATGATGCTACAACCCTCAAAGTGGGATTAAACGAAATGCAAAACCTCAAAGGGGTGTCTGGACTTTTCGTTGATAAGGCAGAGTATGTGGTTTTAGGGCAGCTGTAACTCTGACCTTGCAAACTTTTAATATTAAGCGCAAACGCCCTTTGGGTTTTCAAAGAGAACAAAAGAAGTAGAAACTATTGAGCGCTAAAGTGAAATACGGTAGGTTTATCTACTCTGGCTCATTTCGTAAAAGTAGCGTGTACAGGGTCAGTTGATCTATTTAAATTTTCGTTCAATTCTTCGCAAACTTCTCGGTTAATGATGTGCTTTTCAGTGACCTGCGGTGTTATCATTAGCATTTCACTTGAATCTCTATATTTAGCGTGTCTTGTCAAACAAAAGACGAGTAAAAAACACTACTCAGGTTTTCAAAGCATTGACGTTGTTGCAGCATAGCTGCCAACCTCTGTAAATTTTTTTTTTTCTTTTTACCAAGGTAATTAGTAGAGGCCATTAACCCTTTCTTTTTATCCAGTCAGCATGTATCGGGTATTTGTGTGTTGTTAGTGTGAAACTACTAATGCAATAATTACACAAACTTTTCCTTTTAAAATGATGGAAACACGACAAAGATTACACTCCTCCTGTCGTAGTTTCACCCTCGGAAATCTCGGACATATAAGGAGGTCGCACTAAACCAACCACAGATTGTGCTCCCTCCCTGACAACCAACAGATTATCGCTATTTCATGCTTCTCAGTAAAAGTTAGCATCAACAAACTGGGGCATTAGGTGCTCTCTATTCCAGCTACAAACATGGATATTAATGTCGTTAGGCACGATCAATTAAGATGGTACTGGGGATTCAATCTATCTGATCCTCCGTTTGAAGTTCTGGCTTAATCAAGGGAACTTACTACCAGGCAACAAGGGAAGTTTATCTTCACATCCACCTTCATTACTGTTCATCTACTGTTCGAACCTCTCTACAAAGTCTAACTTGGGAAGAAAGGAACGAAAATTTTGTCGTTAGGTAGCGGTTAATTGAGGGTACGTGCAGCGTGAACTCTGTTTTTTCTGAAGGGCAGAGCATTCTAACTTAAAAAAAAAAGAACAAAACAAAACAACTGAGCAAAGCAACATCAACAACAACACCAAGACACGTACAAAATAAAAAAAGGTAACTGAATCAAAGCAGAGCAATTCTTCGGAAACCAAAAGCTCATGTTCAGAATAATAACAAAACGAAACGAGTGATTCAGAATGATTACATACAAGTTTGCAGAACAGCTGTTTTTAGTTACACAGACATTTATTACGCCTCTGTATAACACTGTCAAGGATTGTGTGCCCGATTGATTTGTCACGCATTTTACTTTGTCAAACGTCCACTTAGTGATTAACTTATGGTCATGGAGATGTTATACAGCATTCACGCAGCACCTTAGCGGCCTTTCCCTTGTGAAGAGTGTCAAGAGGGAAAAAGGCCCAAGTGAACTGTCATTCAGGGAAAGATAAAAATGTTCGGTGCGAAGAGGTGGTCGTTGTAGAGGGATGGCCGTCAGCGTTGGTTTGACCTTAGTTTCCTAATTTAGGAGGGCAGTTCTAGAGGTCGTGGGGTAAGGTGTGTGCCCAATCACAATGAGTTCGTGATCCCCACGTGCATCTGTTTCTTAGAAACAAAACGATCTACGTAATATTCAGTGACGTCCTCCAAGTTTAGTTGTCAAAAGAGCGGCAGCGAGCTTAAGCCGGCAACATGTTCTCCTTAATGTTGATAGCAATTTCAGCTTTGGTCCATGCCAATGGCGCTGATTTGTCTGCTGAGTTTGCTCACGAAGCAGTTTTAGATACTTACGAGAAAATGAAACTGTTCTGGACGGTGAACTGGGAAAATAAAACCGTATCCTTTGCCGTTCAGGCAGCAACAACGGGGTGGGTTGGTTTCGGCATCTCTTCGGGTAATGGAAATATGGCCGGAAGCGATATAGTTATCGGATGGGTGAAGGACTCCAAGGGTTACCTAACGGTAAGTGAATTTTTGCCGAAAGGACATTAGTCACGGTGGATTTCTAGGCAGAAAAAAGAAAGTTAACAAAGAAAAGAAGGAGTTAACGCCATCACGACATCCAGATTTAGATGAATAAACAAACAGCCAAAGCGACGTTAAAAACTGCATTTTTAGCCATTTCTATTTGGATCAAAACTTCCAATACTTTCAAACCAGTGCCTTAATTTAGGACGTATTCGTAGTTGCACGGAAACACTGGAATTTAAATGCTGTTCAAGCAAAGATTTGCTCTTCTGTGAACATTGTTTACATTATTAGCGGTATCAGCACAATATTGACCCGTTGTCACGCTAACCTGCCTGTATATAAAGATAAACTGATGCATCTAAGATTTTTTTGTTGTTTAAGTTATGCAAAACAGTTTTGTATTATACGTCGTCGTTGGTAAGCGAAATAAAAAAGGAGCAACTAATTGCCTTTTCAAGAGTTGGCCCTTCAAAGCTGTACATTTTTCATTACAGAATAGTCTGCAGTTAAGCTGTGAATGAAGCTTGGCTTAAAAAAAACATAGATAACCACGGTTAGTTTTTGATCTCGTTTTATTGACTTGTTTTTGAAGGACCGGTTTGCTGATTCCCAAAGCTTTCCACCGTTGGACGAAGAAAACAACTACAACTTAACTGGGTTTGAGGAAAGCGAAGGGAAAACTTTGTTGAGATTTAGTAGGAAATTTGACACCTGTGATCCTCGCGACAGGAAGATTGAGGTAATCCTTAACATAGCCTATTCGTTTTTTTGCCGCCAATTCAGCCAAAATGTTTAATCATGGCTAAAAAAGTAATTGTACTGCCTTTTAAAGGCAGTGTCACTGTGTCTGAATAAATTGTATACCATGTTGATATAACATTTATCTCTACATCATTCAACTGTTCAGCGCTAATTAATTATGTTTTCTTGTTTCTTTTTCAAAGCAAATCAAGTAAATTGCTATTTCCCGGTTCATTTTCTTTTACAGGAAGGCACCACTAAGGTTGTGTTTTCATATCATGCAGAGGACCCCACTTCTGAGGACGATATGAAGAAACATACATTCCGCGGGTCAAAGAGCATTCTACTTCTTAACAACATGGACAAAAAACAAGTGAACGAAACCGGGTGGAAGCAGTTTTATGTCACAAATAGAAATGTTAGTTACAAATAAAAGTTCTTCTTTCAGTTTTTTAAATTGTGGAGAACGTTATCGAAAGCAAAGATTGTAGAGCGTCCATTCAGGGAGTTTGAAGCCTACTCAAAACAGAGATATACATTTTTTTTCAGATAACGATTCCTAAAAAGCGCACGACTTATTGGTGTTCTCTTATCCAACTACCCGAGTTCAAATCAAAGCATCATATTACAAAGGTGAGTACAGAAGCGTAAAACATTGCAATAAAACCTGTTTTCATCCGTTTATCTCTTCTTATGGTTAAGTGATTGATCAATGCAGAAGGCCACCGCGTAAATTCTTACGAAAATGAACATGAATGTTCGAAAAATTATGAACTTGCATTTTCAGAAATGTGTTGATAACAAATTGTTTAGACGCTCCAACCGAGTTCTTCAAGGAAAGGCAATTTCGTAGCCGGTGAGACTTCGTGACATTGCAACAACTTTTGACATTTCATTAATGCATTTCAAAATTCTCCACTTATTATTAGTCGTGTCAGAAAAAGCCACACTTTAAAGTTGAGTGGTTAGCTAATAGCGGGTTACGAAATATCTAGGAATAGGGAAGAACCTAAGGTGGGTTTACGAAAGGTGTGCCGATTGGCCCAGGGTTTCACAAACGTTTTGGTTCTTAGTGGCATTCTAGAGATTTCCTCGTATTAAGTAATCATTAAGTAGAAGTAAAGCGTTCCACTATTGATGTTGGTGTCGCTTTCGGAGAATTTTCAGATTTTTCCTCTTTTATAGTTTGAGCCATATGTAACACCTGGAAACGAAGGCATTGTGCATCATTTACTCGTCTACGAATGTTATGGGAATTTTAGTAATGCTACCTTACATGGTTCTGGCTTTGACTGTCATGAAACACCCAATATGCCTCTAGGTCATTGTTACGGCTACAGTGTCGTTGCTGCTTGGGCTGTTGGTGGTACGGTAAGATATAAAACTTATAAATTGGACTTGCTCATCTTGGGAAATGAACTTTTAATTTGAAACATTATGAATTTGAAAGGTTTTTCGTTACTCTTTCTAAAGAAATATATATATATTTTTTATCAAATAGGCATTTTATTATCCACCTAAGGCTGGGTATCCAGTTGGTACGTCGGACTCGCCAAGAACACTTTTGCTTGAACTACACTACGACAATCCCAAATCAATTGAAGGTTGGCACCTTACATTTTGCTTTTTTTATCCGTTTTCATTTTTAGTTAAGGAGAAGAAGTATTAAGAGGTGTAGTTTTTTGCCCTCAGCCATAAAATATCTCATTCCCTCAATATCTTTTATTTTTTGTCAAATAGGACGCAAAGATAGCTCAGGGGTTCGTTTTTACTACACTTCTCATCCCCGTGAGTACGATGCTGGAATAATGTCTGTTGGAGACAGTATAAGTAAATTTGCGATAATCCCACCAAAACAGGAATCTTGGTTGACTGTGGGTTATTGCCCCAAAGAATGCTATCAGGTAACTCAAATATTCACAATAATTTCTTAAATTCATCTCCATGCAATACAGAGTTTAGAAAAAAATGAAAACAAAAAACAAAAAACAGAAAAAAAACAAACAAACAAACAAACAATGCATGGCAGTATGGTGAAGCTGGCTCCGAAAATGGGCAAAACACAGGCGGTTAACAGATTATGATTTCACCT
This sequence comes from Pocillopora verrucosa, assembly GCF_036669915.1. NCBI lineage: Eukaryota > Metazoa > Cnidaria > Anthozoa > Scleractinia > Pocilloporidae > Pocillopora > Pocillopora verrucosa. The sequence continues at coordinate 7,923,321 of NC_089320.1, read as the reverse complement.
TTTTTTTTATTCACGGTGCATTTAAGTTCGCACAGTGCCTAGGAACGTGTGTCATAAATTTACTTCTGCATTTAACATAAAGCACCTTTTTTTCTTAGGAAGACTTGCAGGCGACTAAGCTCCCTGAAAAAGGAATAAAAGTGTTTGCTGCCCTTCTTCACACCCATCTGCAGGGTAAGTGACCTTGTGCTGCTTTTGTTGTTTAGAAGTGGTGGTTGTTGTTTGTTTATATTTACGCCTGTCTGTCTTATGTTTCCACGTTCTGTTGACAGTCGTACGTCATTATGGAGCCAAACTTAAATATCACTGAGTTTTTGTTTTCATCCACAGGGCGTGCAACATGGACAAAGCATGTTCGCAATGGAATTGAGTTACCAGAAATTGCGAGAGATGACCATTATGATTTTAACTTTCAGGTAATTTATATGGTGTGGCACAAGATCCACCATTAGCATCTAGCGAATGCACAAGAATTATAACACATGGCTTCTTTTAAAAAACAATTTGCAACAGTATGCTGCTCCCTCTTCAACTTGTCCTTTATTTCACTTGAATCAATTTGTCCAATCGGAACTACTAATTTTTTCACGACATCCAGAATCCTCTAATTTTCGATATAAATTTTTTATTTTACCCAGTCGGTAACAACATCAATGATTATCGCGATTGTATAAGATAACTCTGCTACTTGCCAGTTATCGCTTACAGAAGTCATATTATAACCATAACCTTAACTTACTGAGCACTGTGGCCATTCTCTGAGAAATTACGCGATTGCATGTGGGGGAAAAAGTAATTAAGATTCAAGTGCTCCTTTCGGGTGCCGAAACGTGATACATTCTAATAAGTGCCTTAGTATATCTTCTACTACGTGAGCCATAGGACATTGCTAGCTACCAAGCTGCGAAATGATCTCATTGAAAGAACGTTTATTCATTTTCCAACAGTTAACTTTCACTTGTTGTTTCGCAGGATATACAAGTTTTAAGAGAAGAGGCTCACATCAAACCGGTTTGAGAAAACTTTGATTTAAGTGTCACTTTTTCTTAGAATTACATTTGATTTCAGCTCATAAACGCGTAATAATTTATATGAGTTAGACGATGTGTCCCACTGATTTATTCAATGCACTCAAGCTTTCCACGCAACCATTTCAAATTAATATTTAAATGAGCAAATGCGATGGAAAAAATCTGATAAAAGAATAACATTGTATATGATTATTTTACGTTCCTTTTTAAAATCAAGTTAGATTAAGTTAATTTGTGTTTGATTGTTTTTATCAGATCGAGATTTGTGAATTGGCCTCCAGATGATCACCATACATTTCGTTTTCTTCACTGACGTCTTTCTTATCCTTCAGGGGGACGACTTAATTCATTTCTGCAAATACGAGACGATGGATCGCGATAAACTCGTGCAGGCAAGTGCGATATCTGAGCCCTCAAAAATCACTAAGTAGTCTCTCTAAGAATAAGGACGGCATTCAGAATTCAGACTTATGCCAGCCGAAGTGTTGGTTTCCTCTTAACAGTGACATCTCTCTCAATCTATATTTCAAGAGATTGCAATAAAAACATGCCATCGTTGATTTTTGCTGTATATGCTTCATGACAGACTAAAAGATGATGTACTCTTCTTCCTCTTACAGGCTGGTAGCTCCACCACTCAAGAAATGTGTCTGAATTACATGTTTTACTATCCTCGAATGGTGAATGCTACAGCATATTGCCTCAGCAGCCTACGTAAGCCAGTGTACGACTTCGTTAAAGAACACTTGTAAGTGAATTAATACATACTTGTTCAAGTAAAGTTGAAAGTAGATCTGGTCTGCTTCCAGGAAACCACCTTAATACGTCTGTCGAGAAAATAATCAAAACGGAGCATCAAAAGTGCGAAGAACTGCTCAAGTAAAACCGGTGTTGCATGCTTTGCCACCTGAAATCTTTCGCATTTCTCAATAATAATCCTGCTTTAGGGAGCTATTTTACTGAATAATCACTCATCCCTACTTAATTTCACAAGTACTGTCATCGCCTAAATAATAAAGTAAGAAGTTTAACACTGAAATGTTGGTATTCGGGGCATTGTAATTATTTCCTAGATATGCTAGTTGTGTATTTGGTTCAATCCTCTATTGTCGTGCTGAGGTACCCCCCCTAAAAGGAGATCAAAGTGCTCTGTGAGCAAACTCGTGAATTGACACATGATTTTTTAGATTATGTTTAATGTTATCTGGTTTAGGGAATTTTGTGGTTGATTGTCATATCTAGAGTACGAGCAGTAGTTCAGTGTTCGCTAATGTAGCAAAGAAACAAAGTAACGTTGGGATAAGAAGGCATTACAATTGAAATGATCATGCTATTACATTTGACAAGGTGGATGATGTCATGTGTTTTAAACGTCTATCATTTTTGTCTCTGGTTCAAAAGAAAAGGTTGGAAGTAAATGTGGGTGAAAAGTGAAATTTACTGTCTTTCGTTGTAAATATTAGAAAATCAAGGCAATACTGTCTTAATGAAAACATTAACGATTCCCTCTTTATCAAATGAGACACACGGGAACGAGTTTTGAGTGATATAACTGAGCCAAGCCTGCCACCGTCATTTTGGATCTCCGCCTGGGTAGATTTAAGTCACGTGCTAGGCAACGTATAATCAATAACAAGATAGAATTTCATTTCAGGCCTATTTATCTATTTTGTGGTGTGTAACTTTCGCATTTTAGTACGTTGTATGTATGTTGAATCTTCAAATTGTCTTGAAACTGAAAAGAAAATTGTTCTTTAAAAATTCACTGAAAATCGGTAGCTTGTTTAGGTGTTATTTGATTTTCGTGTTAACTTGTTATTTCGTCAGTCGCCGGCACTTTTGTTGCTTCACACAGGAAAAACACAGGCGACGAAACGTAATGATCAATTTTGTCCTCAATCTCACGCCATAACAGAAAAAGCTTTTGAACATCTGTAAACTCCGAGCGCTTCGCAGTAAGTGATATTTTCAATGAATCTTTGGATTGTTTTCAAGTTCAAGGATTGTAAATTACAATTTTATGAAAAACGAAGGTTGTTCTGTTATTTCAGTGTGAATCCTTGCATGCCTGCCAGTCGCTGGCGCCGCTTGTTGAAACTAAAACGAAAAAAAAAACTCTTTTAAGATTATCATTGGCTTCTTTTTCACCCCACCACTAAACTTAGCCACAAAGGTCGCCATTTCGTCTGTTTACTGCTCGCCAAAAACTATCAAATGCACTCAAAAGCCTAAAATCTAAAAAACGTTTACAGGAATCGACCAATCGAGCGAGCGAGCGAGCGAGCGAGCGAATGGCATTCCCCACATCGCATCTATAACTCGCTCTTGTGCATGCGCGCAATTCACGAGTTAAAAATGAATTTCTTTTACAAGGGACTCTATCATAGCCTTTATCCGCGAATTTCATTCTTCGCGTGAATAGAACTGATCCGTGCAGCAAGTTTCCTGAAGGTAATAGAACATTCAGCGTTGATCATGACTGGCATCCTTTCTTTGCCAAGTCGTCAAGAAGCTGGATAAATCTCATTGGCGTTCTAGTCAACTAACACAGTGAAAATTGACCAACAAATGAATTTAAGCACATGACTGTCTGAAAGAGTATTATCCTTATAACAGCCTACAGAACAAAACTCAAAGCAAACTGCAAAAAGAAATGTTTGCGAATACGGAAAGAGTTGAAGAACACGGAGCAGATGTAAAGCACGCACCATAACACCTAAAGAAGCGAACATGATTGCGGAGTTAAACCAAAGATTGTCTATTAAATCGTAGAGGTATAGCATGTCTTGTTTCAAGCAATGTTTGGTTTCAATCTATTTTTAACTTTAATTTTCCTTTGTCTAGCCCTTCCTTAAAGGGGTCAAAATGGTCAAATCCTCTCATTGGGGCAAATATCTCATGGACGAAGGAATTGGTGTCTGACTTGAGGAAGAAATTTGATGAAGCAGAGACATTTTCCACATATTGTCCCGCGGTCAGTAAACTCATTAGGGGGCACGAAACTCGCTACTGTTAGCATTACCGTACAGTGCAATTCTTAAGGGTGCTAATGAGATCCCGAGATAACGTGCATGAAAAAATGTCGAAATGATAAAACAAGACAAATAATGGGTGTATGATCATGGGTGTGTGTGCTTGTCTATTGGGTGGAGGGCACCCTCTTAATCTGGGATGGTAAATGCCTGGTCATAGGCATAGTTTTCATCGTAATCGTAGTTTTCTTTATCTTCAATCTGATTCAGTATGCAACAGTGAGTCTGCCACCTCCTTAGAGGAGTAAAATTAAGTGTACAGCACTGAATCTCCTGTGAAATATTGTTAATGTTTTCCTTCCCAGAGACCTAACAACTACACATATCCGATTCCAAAGATCATGAAGCCCTTACCTCCTAGACAGTCCAACTGCCGCGAAAGAAGCACAACACCGGCCCCTACAGTCGGAAAAACGGTCCCTCCAGTTGGAGACGCCTTCTCGGTGACGACCTCGTACTCCACAGCAATATCTCTGCTCATTAGCTATTTCGTGTTCATGTGAACGATCAGATATGCTATCATGATCACAGTTAAAGACTGTCTATCACAAATTGCTAGAGTTTACAGTTAAACCAATTTTTGCTCCATATCTTAACCTAGAGATGATCTCTTAGAGGATTAACATTGCCATAGTTGACATAGATATACATCACTAACAGCATTAGTGAACTTTTTTTTTTTTATAGAGGCGTTAACGGCTAAGGCAAACGGAAAAATAAACTCTGATTTCCCTCACCTTGTACTTGGTGTGCTCGATTACTCTATAATTCCCTTATAAAACTAGTTCTTGCATACTGCTGCACAATATGGGGTAACTGTACAAAATAACAGTTGAATAAATTGTTACGGCTACAGAGACGCTGCGCCAGAGTGATGCTAGATGTTAATTTACAGGACAATTCAGTTATGTTATTTACCAAATTAGGTTGGCTTCCCATCGACGACATCATTCGCGCAATTTCACAAAATCGGTAACGACCATGGTTAAGAATATCTTTACTTTCACATTGACTTCACTAAGGTTAGTCAAAACACTACACGAGAACCTCAGAAAGAAATCATCTTATCATGCTTATGAGCAAGAAAAATTAAGGCCTCAGAAAATTCCATTCCAGTGCCACTCGTCGATGGAACGGACCAGAACCATCCCTTAGAGATACGAAGTCACAGAGGCGCCTTTTAAGTCCCCTTCACAGAAAAATTAGACTGGAAAAGCTCTGTTACTGAACAGTGTGTTATTGAATACAAATATTAACTTCAATTTACCAAGCTTCTTTTTCTTTTCCTTCAGATTTGGTTTGTTCTAGTTTTAGATTATCAAAGGGGGGATTATGTAAACTATTGTGTTATCGTTAATCGATGTTACCCTCGTTAAATAAAATTAAAATTAATAATAAGAATAATAATAATAACTATCATTATCCAATCATGTCCGACCAAAAGAGCACAAAAGAAAGAACAATATTATTAAAAACAATGTATGAAAGTTGAAGAAACTAGTTCCTGCGATTGAAATTCTTCACACCTTACGCATGAAGATCGAGACAAGTGACTTTTAGCGAGTGCTCTGTTTTGTCAAAGGTATAAACTAAGTTTCTTTAAATACTCCTGATTGAATCTAATTTAATTGAATCTAATGCGTAACAATGGCAGCGATTTGTCACGCTTCGAAAAGCTCCCGCTATTCTGTGACTTTGTTGGCTCTATGTATCGCGTTTTTTATATTGACAGAAATCTACTTACCAAGAAACGCACTGGAAACCTGGAAGCACCGAGAGACGAAAAATATAACCAGTTATCGGACGGAATTTGGATCTCAACCTGAAAGAACACAGAGTCAAAGACCACTTTGCCGTGGAAAACGAATTCTTCTTTTTCGAGTGCGCCACTCAACCGATGAGTGGAGCTGGTTTAACATCCAATGACTATAACGTTGTGCAGATATTCAACTTAATTCAGGCCCGATAAAGTTTCTCTGTAACGAAGGTGAGAAGAGCGTTCGAAACAATCAGAATGCGATGTTATGTTCTGAATGTGGTCTATGGATTCACGCAAAGTGCCTCAACATGTCGACATCGACTTTTAAATATTTTCTTGAAAGACCAGCAATCTATTTTGAATGGACTTGTCTGCTATGTTCTCTACCGAGATTGAAGGACTAATTTTTCCTTAAGAATGAAGAAATAACAACAATCGAAGGAAAGTACACAAATCAGCTTCTATGGCCTGATGCAAGTGAGATGAAGAACACACAATTTCACTTCCAGGAGAATATGGCAATTAACAACTACGGCCAACAGGAATTTGATCTGCTCTTGCAAGAAAGGCAGGAACATTTCAATCGGATACTAATGTTCCATCTATACATCAACAGCCTCCAAAATAAATTTGATGGACTGAAACTCCTAAATGATGAGATGAAGTCGCAAATCATTTTTCGCTCAGAGATAAAGATCGACAAGTCCCAACCGAAGAGCCAGTTCACCTTAACGGGTTACAACATGTATCGAAAAGACAGAAAGAAAGGAGGCGGTGGGATAATAGACTATTTTAATTCTAGTCAACCCTCGGAGGAGCTGAAAGTAACGAAGAAATACAAAACACTCGAGATTATTACAATAGAAGCTAGACTTGGCAACAACGAAGTCATTTTCCTTGGCATATACCGATAACCCAAAGCAGTCGGATCACCAACCAGACCCACATTATTTAGAACGTGTAGAGGAGGAACTGAATGACGTCTGTATGTGGGCTTCCCTCAAGAAACAAATATTTATTATTACAATTGATCTGAAGCTGGACAGGCTAAAACCAGAAAGCAGAGAAGGGAAAATACTTGCGACCTAGAAGAAGTGAATGGAATGCAATGTTTAATCACCGAGCCGACGAGGATTACGCCGACATCAGAGACACTGCTGGACGTTATTTTAACCAACAAATCCAACCTTTTTAGGACGGAATGCTCTTTTAACCCAGAGATATGTGATCACCACCTCATTTATGGCATGTTAAAGTAATCTGTATTACAGTATAGACGGATGACCATCACATTAGAAGCCTGAAAAACGTGGAAACGGTTCAGCTTAATGAAGACTTGGCAAATACTCCCTGGACTGTTGGAGAAACGCTCAATGCCATCGTTAACCAATATGACGCCTGGAAAACCATTTTTGAAAGTGTACTTGACAAATATATGCCGAAAAAGAAGATGAGAGGTAGACAGAAAGATGTACCACATATGACGAAAGAATGGCAAATGGCAATTAGGAACAAAAGGAAATATGCACAATTGTTTGCCCAAAACCGAACTCGAGAAAACTGGGAGTTAAAAAGGAAATGGCGAAATTTGGCCACTTAATAGAGGAGACGTGCTATCAAAGCTCACTGGGCCCAAAAATCAGATAGACTGAGGAGGAGACAAAGGGATTTCTACAAAAAGTTTAAACCTTTCTTAAGTGACAACAGCAAAGAGGAGACAAAAATTGCCATTAGGATTAACGAGCGAATTGTAACAAACCAAAAAGTAGTGGCAGACGAGCATGGAGACTACTTTTCAGATGCCATTGATAGTGCAAAGGTAACGAATTTAGTTGAGAAAGACTTTGAAAAACACCCGAGTGTCGAGAGCATTCGGCAAGCTTATCAAGGCCTTCAATGTGGATTTAACGAAATTGGCTCTGGTGAAGTGGAAAACGAACTGAAAATGATTAAATCAAGCCACACGGTGGGATGCTAACTGCCAAAGGTCTAGTACCCTCCTTAACAAGTCTCTACAACACCGTTTATTAGAGAGGGAAATCGGCCAAACACGTGGAAAATGGGTTTCTTTTCAAGAAAGGAGATAAAACCAACCGGGGAAATTACCGACCTACAACAGTTCTGAACTCTATTGATAAAGTATCCGAATCATTCCTTCCAATCAAATCACGAAAACCATGGATCCAGATCTATAACAGAAAATGTCCGCCTACAGAAAAACACATAGCTGTGAAACAACTTGATATGGCTAACAGAAGACTGGAAAATGGCTACAGATAATAAAGGTTACGTGACTGTTCTATCCACTGATATTAGCAAAGCTTTTGATTCGCTGCACCCCGCACTAATGGTTCAGAAACCTCAAAGCATACGGCTTTTCCGAAGCATCACAGAATCTTATGCGATCCTTTCTTGAGCATAGAAGAAACAGAGTCAAACTACAGGAAGCGCACAGCGCATGGAAAGAACAAAAAAGGGGGTGTCTACAAGGCTCCTCACTCGGGCCTTTACTCTGGAACTTGTTCCCAAATGATCTCTCACTACATAGGCAGTCTGCTAATCTATTTACGTTTGCTGATGACCATCAAATATACACCGGTGATATACTGAAGGCCAGCCAAACTCGCACGAGACAAACAGAGGCAGTGTCACAATGGTACAAGGAAAACCTACCGTAAGCCAATCCTCAGAAATACCAGATCCTTACTATAGATCTACATCCTTCCAAGAAAACCCCTGGATATGAATTGACGATGAAATTCGATGGACACGAAGTTAAATCAATTGATTATCCCAAAATTCTTGGCGTAACCATCGACAACAAACTGACATTTAGTTAACATATCAGTAATATTTGCAAGGAAACGAGCTGTAAAGGTTGGGGTGTTACTGGGACTACTTAAGTTAATCCCATGGTCTGAAGAGTTACAGCTGTGTCTGTCTTATATTTCGCCCCACTTTACATATTGTGATATTGTATGGCACTTTTGCAAATCATCCGATGGGAAGAGAATGGAAAGAATTCAAGAGCGGGCACTCAGGGCAGTCTTTGAATCCAAATCGGAGACCTACAGCGAGCTACTAACAAGAGCAGGTCCACTAAGTGTGCCCCAATAACGGTTATAAAACATCGCCATTTTCATGTATAAAGTAAAAAACTGACTTATGCCCACTTACATTACAGAAATATTTAATACTGAAACGACATAATCTGAGGAACGCTGATTTCAATTTTTCCACGTTTTCGCACAGTACACTATGGAAAAACACTCTCTTTGATACTTTGGGCCCCATCTTTGGAATAAATTAGAACAAAGTGATAGACAGAATCCTAATTTAATGAGTTTTAAAAAACAGTACTAAGAGCAAAGGTATAATGTATACAGATGTATGAGCGTCATTATTCCATCATGAGGTGCAAAAAGCAGTTTATGAATCACAATAGCTAATGCAGTGACCTAGATATACTGTAGTCCAATAGAACTGAGCAAAATTGTTCATTGTTTGAAGAGATTAAGTTTCTAGAGAAACTGTGGTGCTGCGTCAGTGTGGAGATAATTCAGGTTTATGAAATAAGTTAGGACTCGGTAACGAGTTTCTTAACCTCATGTTTCGAGCGTTAGCTCTTTGATCTGTCCTCATTCGGTGGGTTGGTCTTAAGGTGATTCCTCATAGCAAAAAGCTGATCGGAAATTTTTTTTTAAAAATTGTCTTTAAGTGTCCCAAAAATGTCTGTCTGTTTCGAGAAATACGATAAAAAAGAAAGGTTACCGTCTTTGTGGAAGAGATATGACGGCCAAACTCATCCTGTTCATGCCTGTACTGGTATTAATCACACACGTCATTTCATCAGTTCACGGTTCATTTTGCGGTAACTGGAAGCAATACTTTTTATTTGAAAAAAATGGTAGATAGAAGGTCTCGAACGCATTGAACAATTTGTTATGTAATTTGTGAAAAACGCAGTTTTGAACGACATCGACTCAAAACCTTGCTCGAGTCTTTGCTTCGATGGTTATAATTTGTATCCTCGAGTGAAGGGCCTCGTGAACGCTTTTAG
>NC_089320.1:7895939-7910939 GCF_036669915.1 Pocillopora verrucosa | reverse complement strand
TGGAACTATCTGCCCCCAGCAAATTGCTATGGCCCGGCTGATCTACTTCACTGGCGAATACTGCTCCAAGGATTTTGGATCTTTATATTTGATCATAGCCTCGTCCAGCGCCTGCACTTGATGAGAATTGTAATTCAACCTAAAGCTGATGTTCAAATCATTTAGGAATTCTTTTCCTTAAATAGTTTGCCTAAGTTTTTATCTCCACGATAGGACATTTTGGAGTTATCACCAGGATGAATATTGTATGAATTTCAAGAAATCCGTTCTGAGCAATTATTCTCGAGAAAGCCGGACCACATAAAACCCGTTTGGTTGACAAGTTTTCTCTCAAACTAGGCGCGCGGTGGATACTAATAGCAATAGGTAGTCTAAGAAAAACTTTCAACTCCGCCACTGAAACCTCTTTCCATGAATCTGGTTCCCTGCTTCTCTGTGCCAAAACCTGGTGCGCAGAGTGGTTTCCCTTACAATAGTTCCCACAATGCAATTGTCCATGAAGAGCTGATGAAAATCGACAGGTAAACTACCTCTTGCTTTTGCCGTGATCACGACGCAATTAACTTTAGGGAATTTGGGCTTGTGCTGAGCACATTCGTGAGGCATCAAGCCACAAAGGGTAAAGAAGAACTTAGTGACCCATGTAAAACAGCCGAGCCCGAGGCGCGATAACACGCTCTTCGTTATTCTTAGTAGCTCTTATCTCTGTAAGAATGGAAAATGCAAATAAATTTCGATTGGAAAGCTAACCATTAACTAATGTTTCCACTGCTTTAGGGGAAGTCGTCAACAAATTCATGCGATAAGTTGCTTTTTAGTCAAATGCTAATTCGCTGAAACTGATTGGTCTGCCTTGCTTTGATACTGTTTGCGGTAAATCTACTAGAGCAGTGTCCATCTAATTCTTCTTGATCAATTTCGATTCATCGACAAATTAAGAGCGTTCGATTCAGTTCATTAATAAATGATCAAAAACTTTCGTATAGTAAACGTGATAAAGGCAAAAGTAATACAACAGTTTTAACGAACCAGACTGAGACATTTGATTGAGGAACAACTCTTCACAGATTATTTACTTTTTACCAACTGCCAGTCACGAAATGAAAAGCTTATAAAGTCCGAAAAGACTGATTATTACTACAATAATTTCAAATGATTGGGCTTTTGGCCGATGTGACTCTAACCACAGTTATTTTAAATTCGTTCTTCCCGTTCTGACGAAATATTATTACTGGAAAGTCGTAATCTTATCAGCCAGGTTGTATCAGACAGCGCGTATCCGGTCTCAGTTGTAGCACGTCACGTGTTTCAGACTAGAATTCACATGATGAAATAAGGTATGGGTTATTTAAGAAATGCATCATGATTCGCCGAAGACTGAATCAAAGAGAAAAAGTTAGTCTTATTCTGATTGGTTCTTGTCTGATTTGTTCTTATCGGGTATTTTTGTGTTGTTAGTGTGAAACTACTAATGCAATAATTACACAAACTTTTCCTTTTAAAATGATGGAAACACGACAAAGATTACACTCCTCCTGTCGTAGTTTCACCCTCGGAAATCTCGGACATATAAGGAGGTCGCACTAAACCAACCACAGATTGTGCTCCCCCCCTGACAACCAACAATTTATCGCTATTTCATGCTTCTCAGTAAAAGTTAGCATCAACAAACTGGGGCTCTCTAGTTTGCTCTCTATTCCAGCTATAAACATGGATATTAATGTCGTTAGGCACGATCAATTAAGATGGTACTGGGGATTCAATCTATCTGATCCTCCGTTTGAAGTTCTGGCTTAATCAAGGGAACTTACTACCAGGCAACAAGGGAAGTTTATCTTCACATCCACCTTCATTACTGTTCATCTACTGATCGAACCTCTCTACAAAGTCTAACTTTGGAAGAAAGGAACGAAAATTTTGTCGTTAGGTAGCGGTTAATTGAGGGTACGTGCAGCGTGAATTCTGTTTTTTCTGAAGGGCAGAGTATTCTAACTTCTTAAAAAAAAAGAACAAAACAAAACAACTGTGCAAAGCAACATCAACAACAACAACAAGACAAGTACAAAATAAAAAAGGTAACTGAATCAAAGCAGAGCAATTCTTCGGAAACCAAAAGCTCATGTTCAGAATAATAACAAAACGAAACGAGTTATTCAGAATGATTAGATACAAGTTTGCAGAACAGCTGTTTTTAGTTACACAGACATTTATTACGCCTCTGTATAACACTGTCAAGGATTGTGTGCCCGATTGATTTGTCACGCATTTTACTTTGTCAAACGTCCACTTAGTGATTAACTTATGGTCATGGAGATGTTATGCAGCATTCACGCAGCACCTTAGCGGCCTTTGCCTTGTGAAGAGTGTCAAGAGGGAAAAAGGCCCAAGTGAACTGTCATTCAGGGAAAAATAAAAATGTTCGGTGCGAAGAGGTGGTCGTTGTAGAGGGATGGCCGTCAGCGTTGGTTTGACCTTAGTTTCTTAGTTTCCTAATTTAGGAGGGCAGTTCTAGAGGTCGTGGGGTAAGGTGTGTGCCCAATCACAATGAGTTCGTGATCCCCACGTGCATCTGTCTCTTAGAAACAAAACGATCTACGTAATATTCAGTGACGTCCTCCAGGTTTAGTTGCCAAAAGAGCGGCAGCAAGCTTATGCCGGCAACATGTTCTCCTTAATGTTGATAGCAATTTCAGCTTTGGTCCCTGCCAATGGCGCTGATTTGTCTGCTGAGTTTGCTCACGAAGCAGTTTTAGATACTTACGAGAAAATGAAACTGTTCTGGACGGTGAACTGGGAAAATGAAACCGTATCCTTTGCCGTTCAGGCAGCAACAACAGGGTGGGTTGGTTTCGGCATCTCTTCGGGTAATGGAAATATGGCCGGAAGCGACATGGTTATCGGATGGGTGAAGGACTCCAAGGGTTACCTAACGGTAAGTGAATTTTTGCCGAAAGGACATTAGTCACGGTGGATTTCTAGGCAGAAAAAAGAAAGTTAACAAAGAAAAGAAGGAGTTAACGCCATCACGACATCCAGATTTAGATGAATAAACAAATAGCCAAAGCGACGTTAAAAACTGCATTTTTAGCCATTTCTATTTGGATCAAAACTTCCAATACTTTCAAACCAGTGCCTAAATTTAGGAAGTATTCGTAGTTGCACGGAAACATTGGAATTTAAATGCTGTTCAAGCAAAGATTTGCTCTTCTGTGAACATTGTTTACATTATTAGCGGTATCAGCACAATATTGACCCGTTGTCACGCTAACCTGCCTGTACATAAAGGTAAACTGATGCATCTAAGATTTTTTTGTTGTTTAAGTTATGCAAAACAGTTTTGTATTATACATCGTCGTTGGTAAGCGAAATGAAAAAGGAGCAACTAATTGCCTTTTCAAGAGTTGGCCCTTCAAAGCTGTACATTTTTCATTACAGAATAGTCTGCAGTTAAGCTGTGAATGAAGCTTGGCTTAGAAAAATAGATAACCACGGTTAGTTTTGATCTCGTTTTATTGACTTGTTTTTGAAGGACCGGTTTGCTGATTCCCAAAGCTTTCCACCGTTGGACAAAGAAAACAATTACAACTTAACTGGGTTTGAGGAAAGCGAAGGGAAAACTGTGTTGAGATTTAGTAGGAAATTTGACACCTGTGATCCTCGCGACAGGAAGATTGAGGTAATCCTTAACATAGCCTATTCGTTTTTTTGCCGCCAACTCAGCCAAAATATTTAATCATGGCTAAAAAAGTAGTTGTACTGCCTTTTAAAGGCAGTGTCACTGAGTCTGAATAAATTGTATACCATATTGATATAACATTTATCTCTACATCATTCAACTGTTCAGCGCTAATTAATTATGTTTTCTTGTTTCTTTTTCAAAGCAAATCAAGTAAATTGCTATTTCCCGGTTCATTTTCTTTTACAGGAAGGCACCACTAAGGTTGTGTTTGCATATCATGCAGAGGACCCCACTTCTGAGGACGATATGAAGAAACATACATTCCGCGGGTCAAAGAGCATTCTACTTCTTAACAACATGGACAAAAAACAAGTGAACGAAACCGGGTGGAAGCAGTTTTATGTCACAAATAGAAATGTTAGTTACAAATAAAAGTTCTTCTTTTAGTTTTTTAAATAGTGGAGAACGTTATCGAAAGCAAAGATTGTAGAGCGTCCATTCAGGGAGATTGAAGCCTACTCAAAACAGAGATATACATTTTTTTTCAGATAACGATTCCTAAAAAGCGCACGACTTATTGGTGTTCTCTTATCCAACTACCCGAGTTCAAATCAAAGCATCATATTACAAAGGTGAGTACAGAAGCGTAAAACATTGCAATAAAACCCTGTTTTCATCCGTTTATCTCTTCTTATGGTTAAGTGATTGATCAATGCAGAAGGCCACCGCGTAAATTCTTACGAAAATGAACATGAATGTTCGAAAAATTATGAACTTGCATTTTCAGAAATGTGTTGATAACAAATTGTTTAGACGCTCCAACCGAGTTCTTCAAGGAAAGGCAATTTCGTAGCCGGTGAGACTTCGTGACATTGCAACAACTTTTGACATTTCATTAATGCATTTCAAAATTCTCCACTTATTATTAGTCGTGTCAGAAAAAGCCACACTTTAAAGTTGAGTGGTTAGCTAATAGCGGGTTACGAAATATCTAGGAATAGGGAAGAACCTAAGGTGGGTTTACGAAAGATGTGCCGATTGGCCCAGGGTTTCACAAACGTTTTGGTTCTTAGTGGCATTCTAGAGATTTCCTCGTATTAAGTAATCATTAAGTAGAAGTAAAGCGTTCCACTATTGATGTTGGTGTCGCTTTCGGAGAATTTTCAGATTTTTCCTCTTTTATAGTTTGAGCCATATGTAACACCTGGAAACGAAGGCATTGTGCATCATTTACTCGTCTACGAATGTTATGGGAATTTTAGTAATGCTACCTTACATGGTTCTGGCTTTGACTGTCATGAAACACCCAATATGCCTCTAGGACATTGTTACGGCTACAGTGTCGTTGCTGCTTGGGCTGTTGGTGGTACGGTAAGATATAAAACTTATAAATTGGACTTGCTCATCTTGGGAAATGAACTTTTAATTTGAAACATTATGAATTTGAAAGGTTTTTCGTTACTCTTTCTAAAGAAATATATATATATTTTTTTATCAAATAGGCATTTTATTATCCACCTAAGGCTGGGTATCCAGTTGGTAAGTCGGACTCACCAAGAACACTTTTGCTTGAACTACACTACGACAATCCCAAATCAATTGAAGGTTGGCACCTCACATTTTGCTTTTTTTATCCGTTTTCATTTTTAGTTAAGGAGAAGAAATATTAAGAGGTGTAGTTTTTTGCCCTCAGCCATAAAATATCTCATTCCCTCAATATCTTTTATTTTTTGTCAAATAGGACGAAGAGACAGCTCAGGGGTTCGTTTTTACTACACTTCTCATCTCCGTGAGTACGATGCTGGAATAATGTCTGTTGGAGAAAGTATAAGTAAATTTGCGATAATCCCACCAAAACAGGAATCTTGGTTGACTGTGGGTTATTGCCCCAAAGAATGCTATCAGGTAACTCAAATATTCACAATAATTTCTTAAATTCATCTCCATGCAATACAGAGTTTAGAAAAAAATGAAAAAAAAACAAACAAACAAACAAACAATGCATGGCAGTATGGTGAAGCTGGCTCCGAAAATGGGCAAAACACAGGCGGTTAACAGATTATGATTTCACCTTTTTTTTTTTTATTCACGGTGCATTTAAGTTCGCACAGTGCCTAGGGACGTGTGTCATAAATTTACTTCTGCATTTAACATAAAGCACCTTTTTTTCTTAGGAAGACTTGCAGGCGACTAAGCTCCCTGAAAAAGGAATAAAAGTGTTTGCTGCCCTTCTTCACACCCATCTGCAGGGTAAGTGACCTTGTGCTGCTTTTGTTGTTTAGAAGTGGTGGTTGTTGTTTGTTTATATTTACGCCTGTCTGTCTTATGTTTCCACGTTCTGTTGACAGTCGTACGTCATTATGGAGCCAAACACTGAGTTTTTGTTTTCATCCACAGGGCGTGCAACATGGACAAAGCATGTTCGCAATGGAATTGAGTTACCAGAAATTGCGAGAGATGACCATTATGATTTTAACTTTCAGGTAATTTATATGGTGTGGCACAAGATCCACCATTAGCATCTGGCGAATGCACAAGAATTATAACACATGGCTTCTTTTAAAAAACAATTTGCAACAGTATGCTGCTCCCTCTTCAACTTGTCCTTTATTTCACTTGAATCAATTTGTCCAATCGGAACTACTAATTTTTTCACGACATCCAGAATCCTCTAATTTTCGATATAAATGTTTTTATTTTACCCAGTCGGTAACAACATCAATGATTATCGCGACCGTATAAGATAACTCTGCTACTTGCCAGTTATCGCTTACGGAAGTCATATTATAACCATAACCTTAACTTACTGAACACTGTGGCCATTCTCTGAGAAATTACGCGATTGCATGTGGGGGAAAAAGTAATTAAGATTCAAGTGCTCCTTTCGGGTGCCGAAACGTGATACATTCTAATAAGTGCCTTAGTATATCTTCTACTACGTGAGCCATAGGACATTGCTAGCTACCAAGCTGCGAAATGATCTCATTGAAAGAACGTTTATTCATTTTCCAACAGTTAACTTTCACTTGTTGTTTCGCAGGATATACAAGTTTTAAGAGAAGAGGCTCACATCAAACCGGTTTGAGAAAACTTTGATTTAAGTGTCACTTTTTCTTAGAATTACATTTGATTTCAGCTCATAAACGCGTAATAATTTATATGAGTTAGACGATGTGTCCCACTGATTTATTCAATGCACTCAAGCTTTCCACGCAACCATTTCAAATTAATATTTAAATGAGCAAATGCGATGGAAAAAATCTGATAAAAGAATAACATTGTATATGATTATTTTACGTTCCTTTTTAAAATCAAGTTAGATTAAGTTAATTTGTGTTTGATTGTTTTTATCAGATCGAGATTTGTGAATTGGCCTCCAGATGATCACCATACATTTCGTTTTCTTCACTGACGTCTTTCTTATCCTTCAGGGGGACGACTTAATTCATTTCTGCAAATACGAGACGATGGATCGCGATAAACTCGTGCAGGCAAGTGCGATATCTGAGCCCTCAAAAATCACTAAGTAGTCTCTCTAAGAATAAGGACGGCATTCAGAATTCAGACTTATGCCAGCCGAAGTGTTGGTTTCCTCTTAACAGTGACATCTCTCTCAATCTATATTTCAAGAGATTGCAATAAAAACATGCCATCGTTGATTTTTGCTGTATATGCTTCATGACAGACTAAAAGATGATGTACTCTTCTTCCTCTTACAGGCTGGTAGCTCCACCACTCAAGAAATGTGTCTGAATTACATGTTTTACTATCCTCGAATGGTGAATGCTACAGCATATTGCCTCAGCAGCCTACGTAAGCCAGTGTACGACTTCGTTAAAGAACACTTGTAAGTGAATTAATACATACTTGTTCAAGTAAAGTTGAAAGTAGATCTGGTCTGCTTCCAGGAAACCACCTTAATACGTCTGTCGAGAAAATAATCAAAACGGAGCATCAAAAGTGCGAAGAACTGCTCAAGTAAAACCGGTGTTGCATGCTTTGCCACCTGAAATCTTTCGCATTTCTCAATAATAATCCTGCTTTAGGGAGCTATTTTACTGAATAATCACTCATCCCTACTTAATTTCACAAGTACTGTCATCGCCTAAATAATAAAGTAAGAAGTTTAACACTGAAATGTTGGTATTCGGGGCATTGTAATTATTTCCTAGATATGCTAGTTGTGTATTTGGTTCAATCCTCTATTGTCGTGCTGAGGTACCCCCCCTAAAAGGAGATCAAAGTGCTCTGTGAGCAAACTCGTGAATTGACACATGATTTTTTAGATTATGTTTAATGTTATCTGGTTTAGGGAATTTTGTGGTTG
The DNA here is from genome assembly GCF_036669915.1 of Pocillopora verrucosa. NCBI lineage: Eukaryota > Metazoa > Cnidaria > Anthozoa > Scleractinia > Pocilloporidae > Pocillopora > Pocillopora verrucosa. The sequence goes on along the minus strand of NC_089320.1, from coordinate 7,902,933 downwards.
ATTGTCATATCTAGAGTACGAGCAGTAGTTCAGTGTTCGCTAATGTAGCAAAGAAACAAAGTAACGTTGGGATAAGAAGGCATTACAATTGAAATGATCATGCTATTACATTTGACAAGGTGGATGATGTCATGTGTTTTAAACGTCTATCATTTTTGTCTCTGGTTCAAAAGAAAAGGTTGGAAGTAAATGTGGGTGAAAAGTGAAATTTACTGTCTTTCGTTGTAAATATTAGAAAATCAAGGCAATACTGTCTTAATGAAAACATTAACGATTCCCTCTTTATCAAATGAGACACACGGGAACGAGTTTTGAGTGATATAACTGAGCCAAGCCTGCCACCGTCATTTTGGATCTCCGCCTGGGTAGATTTAAGTCACGTGCCAGGCAACGTATAATCAATAACAAGATAGAATTTCATTTCAGGCCTATTTATCTATTTTGTGGTGTGTAACTTTCGCATTTTAGTACGTTGTATGTATGTTGAATCTTCAAATTGTCTTGAAACTGAAAAGAAAATTGTTCTTTAAAAATTCACTGAAAATCGGTAGCTTGTTTAGGTGTTATTTGATTTTCGTGTTAACTTGTTATTTCGTCAGTCGCCGGCACTTTTGTTGCTTCACACAGGAAAAACACAGGCGACGAAACGTAATGATCAATTTTGTCCTCAATCTCACGCCATAACAGAAAAAGCTTTTGAACATCTGTAAACTCCGAGCGCTTCGCAGTAAGTGATATTTTCAATGAATCTTTGGATTGTTTTCAAGTTCAAGGATTGTAAATTACAATTTTATGAAAAACGAAGGTTGTTCTGTTATTTCAGTGTGAATCCTTGCATGCCTGCCAGTCGCTGGCGCCGCTTGTTGAAACTAAAACGAAAAAAAAAACTCTTTTAAGATTATCATTGGCTTCTTTTTCACCCCACCACTAAACTTAGCCACAAAGGTCGCCATTTCGTCTGTTTACTGCTCGCCAAAAACTATCAAATGCACTCAAAAGCCTAAAATCTAAAAAACGTTTACAGGAATCGACCAATCGAGCGAGCGAGCGAGCGAGCGAGCGAATGGCATTCCCCACATCGCATCTATAACTCGCTCTTGTGCATGCGCGCAATTCACGAGTTAAAAATGAATTTCTTTTACAAGGGACTCTATCATAGCCTTTATCCGCGAATTTCATTCTTCGCGTGAATAGAACTGATCCGTGCAGCAAGTTTCCTGAAGGTAATAGAACATTCAGCGTTGATCATGACTGGCATCCTTTCTTTGCCAAGTCGTCAAGAAGCTGGATAAATCTCATTGGCGTTCTAGTCAACTAACACAGTGAAAATTGACCAACAAATGAATTTAAGCACATGACTGTCTGAAAGAGTATTATCCTTATAACAGCCTACAGAACAAAACTCAAAGCAAACTGCAAAAAGAAATGTTTGCGAATACGGAAAGAGTTGAAGAACACGGAGCAGATGTAAAGCACACACCATAACACCTAAAGAAGCGAACATGATTGCGGAGTTAAACCAAAGATTGTCTATTAAATCGTAGAGGTATAGCATGTCTTGTTTCAAGCAATGTTTGGTTTCAATCTATTTTTAACTTTAATTTTCCTTTGTCTAGCCCTTCCTTAAAGGGGTCAAAATGGTCAAATCCTCTCATTGGGGCAAATATCTCATGGACGAAGGAATTGGTGTCTGACTTGAGGAAGAAATTTGATGAAGCAGAGACATTTTCCACATATTGTCCCGCGGTCAGTAAACTCATTAGGGGGCACGAAACTCGCTACTGTTAGCATTACCGTACAGTGCAATTCTTATGGGTGCTAATGAGATCCCGAGATAACGTGCATGAAAAAATGTCGAAATGATAAAACAAGACAAATAATGGGTGTATGATCATGGGTGTGTGTGCTTGTCTATTGGGTGGAGGGCACCCTCTTAATCTGGGATGGTAAATGCCTGGTCATAGGCATAGTTTTCATCGTAATCGTAGTTTTCTTTATCTTCAATCTGATTCAGTATGCAACAGTGAGTCTGCCACCTCCTTAGAGGAGTAAAATTAAGTGTACAGCACTGAATCTCCTGTGAAATATTGTTAATGTTTTCCTTCCCAGAGACCTAACAACTACACATATCCGATTCCAAAGATCATGAAGCCCTTACCTCCTAGACAGTCCAACTGCCGCGAAAGAAGCACAACACCGGCCCCTACAGTCGGAAAAACGGTCCCTCCAGTTGGAGACGCCTTCTCGGTGACGACCTCGTACTCCACAGCAATATCTCTGCTCATTGGCTATTTCGTGTTCATGTGAACGATCAGATATGCTATCATGATCACAGTTAAAGACTGTCTATCACAAATTGCTAGAGTTTACAGTTAAACCAATTTTTGCTCCATATCTTAACCTAGAGATGATCTCTTAGAGGATTAAAATTGCCATAGTTGACATAGATATACATCACTAACAGCATTAGTGAACTTTTTTTTTTTTTTAAAGAGGCGTTAACGGCTAAGGCAAACGGAAAAATAAACTCTGATTTCCCTCACCTTGTACTTGGTGTTCTCGATTACTCTATAATTCCCTTATAAAACTAGTTCTTGCATACTGCTGCACAATATGGGGTAACTGTACAAAATAACAGTTGAATAAATTGTTACGGCTACAGAGACGCTGCGCCAGAGTGATGCTAGATGTTAATTTACAGGACAATTCAGTTATGCCATCTACCAAATTAGGTTGGCTTCCCATCGACGACATCATTCCAGTGCCACCCGTCGATGGAACGGACCAGAACCATCCCTTAGAGATACGAAGTCACAGAGGCGCCTTTTAAGTCCCCTTCACAGAAAAATTAGACTGGAAAAGCTCTGTTACTGAACAGTGTGTTATTGAATACAAATATTAACTTGAATTTACCAAGCTTCTTTTTCTTTTACTTCAGATTTGGTTTGTTCTAGCTTTAGATTATCAAAGGGGGGATTATGTAAACTATTGAGTTATCATTAATCGATGTTACCCTCGTTACATAAAATCAATAATAATAATAATAATAATAATTATAATAAGAACTATCATTATATAATCATGTCCGACCAAAAGAGCACAAAAGAAAGAACAATATTATTAAAAACAATATATGAAAGTTGAAAAAATTAGTTCCTGCGATTGAAATTCTTCACGCCTTACGCATGAAGATTGAGACGAGTGATTTTTTGCGAGTGCTCTGTTTTGTCTAAGGTATAAACTAAGTTTCTTTAAATACTCTTGATTGAATCTAATTTAATTGAATCTAATGCGTAACAATGGCAGCGATTTGTCACGCTTCGAAAAGCTCCCGCTACTCTGTGACTTTGTTGGCTCTGTATCGCGTTTTTTATGTTGACCAAAATCTACTTACCAAGAAACGTACTGGAAACCTGGAAGCACCGAGAGACGACAAATATAACCGGTTATTGGACGAAATTTGGATCTCAACCTGAAAGAACACAGAATCAAAGACCACTTTGCCGTGGAAAACGAATTCTTCTTTTTCGAGTGCGCCACTCAACCGATGAGCGGAGCTGGTTTAACATCCAATGACTATAACATTGTGCAGATATTCAACTTAATTCAGGCCTGATAAAGTTTCTCTGTAACGAAGGTGAGAAGAGCGTTCGAAACAATCAGAATACGATGTTATGTTCTGAATGTGGTCTATGGATTCAAGCAAAGTGCCTCAACATGTCGACATTGACTTTTAAATATTTTCTTGAACGACCAGCAATCTATTTTGAATGGACTTGTCTGCTATGTTCTCTACCGAGATCGAAGGACTAATTTTTCCTTAAAAATGAAGAAATAACAACAACCGAAGGAAAGTACACAAATCAGCTTCTACAACCTAATGCAAGAGAGACGAAGAACACACAATTTCACTCCCAGGAGAATATGGCAATTAACAACTGCGGCCAACAGGAATTTGATGTGCTCTTACAAGAAAGGCAGGAACATTTCAATCGAATACTAATGTTCCATCTATACATCAACAGTCTCCAAAATAAATTTGATGACCTGAAACTCCTAAATGATGAGATGAAGTCGCAAATTATTTTTCTCTCAGAGATAAAGATCGACAAGTCCTACCCGAAGAGCTAGTTCACCTTAACGGGTTACATGTATCGAAAAGACAGAGAGAAATGGCCTATTTTAATTCTAGTCAACCCTCGAAGGAGCTGAACGTAACGAAGAAATACAAAACACTCCAGATTATTGCAGTAGAAGCTAGACTTGGCAACAACGAAGTCATTTTCCTTGGCATATAGCGATCCTCAAAACAGTCGGATCACCAACCAGACCTACATTATTGAGAACGTGTAGAGGAGGAACTGAACGACGTCTGTGAGTGGGCTTCCCTCAAGAAACAAATATTTGTTATTACAATTGATCTGAAGCTGGACAGGCTAAAAGCAGAAAGCAGAGAAGGGAAAAATACTTGCGACCTAGAAGAAGTGAATGGAATGCAATGTTTAATCACCGGGCCGACGAGGATTAGGCCGACATCAGAGACACTGCTAGACGTTATTTTAAACAACAAATCCAACCTTTTCAGGACGGAAGGCTCTTTTAACTCAGAGATATGTGATCACCACCTCATTTATGGCATTTTAAAGCAATCTGCATTACAGTATAGACGGAAGACCATCCCATTAGAAGCTTGAAAAACGTGGAAACGGTTCAGCTTAATGAAGACTTGACAAATGCTCCTTGGACTGTTGGAGAAACACGCAATGCCATCGTTGACCAATATGACGCATGGAAAACCATTTTTGAAAGTGAACTTGACAAATATATGCCGAAAAAGAAGATGAGAGTTAGACAGAAAGATGTGCCACATATGACGGAAGAATGGCAAATGGCAATTAGGAACAAAAGGAAATATGCACAATTGTTTGCCCAAAACCGAACTCGAGAAAACTGGGAGTTAAAAGGAAATTTGGCCACTCAATAGAGGACACGTGCTATCAAAGCTCACTGGGCCCAAAAATCAGATGGACTGAGGAGGAGACCAAGGGATTTCTACAAAAAGTTTAAACCTTTCTTAAGTCACAACAGCAAAGAGGAGACAAAAATTGCCATTAGTTTCAACGAGCGAATTGTAACAAACCAGAAAGTAGTGGCAGACGAGCATGGAGACTACTTTTCAAATGCCATTGATAGTGCAAAGGTAACGAATTTAGTTGAGAAAGACTTTGAAAAACACCCGAGTGTCGAGAGCATTCGGCAAGCTTATCAAGGCCTTCAATATGGATTTAACGAAATTGGCTCTGGTGAAGTGGAAAAGGAACTGAAAATGATTAAATCAAACAAAGCCACACGGTGGGATGTTAACTGCCAAGGTCTACTACCCTCCTTAACAAGTCTCTGCAACACCGGAAAACCTACCGCAAGCCAATCCTCAGAAATACCAGATCCTTACTTTTGATCCACATCCTTCCAAGAAAACCCCTGTATATGAATTGACGATGAAGTTCGATGGACATGAAATTAAATCAATTGATTATCTCAAAATTCTTGGCGTAACCATCGACAACAAACTGACATTTAGTTAACATATCAGTAATATTTGCAAGAAAACGAGCTGTAAAGGTTGGGGTGTTACTGGGACTACTTAAGTTAATCCCATGGTCTGAAGAGTTACAGCTGTGTCTGTCTTATATTTCGTCCCACTTTACATATTGTGATATTGTATGGCACTTTTGCAAATCATCCGATGGGAAGAGATGGAAAGAATTCAAGAGCGGGCACTCAGGGCAGTCTTTGAATCCAAATCGGAGACCTACAGCGAGCTACTAACAAGAACAGGTCCACTAGGTGTGCCTCAATAACGGTTACAAAACATCGTCATTTTCATGTATAAAGTAAAAAACGGACTTATGCCCACTTACATTACAGAAATATTCAATACTGAAAAGATATAATCTGAGGAACGCTGATTTCAATTTTTCCACGTTTTCGCACAGTATACTATGGAAAAACACTCTCTGTGATACTTTGAGTCCCATCTTTGGAATAAATTGGAACAAAGTGATAGACAGAATCCTAATTTAATGAGTTTTAAAAAACAGTATTAAGAGCAAAGGTATAATGTATACACATTTATGAGCGTCATTATTCCATCATGAGGTGCAAAAAGCAGTTTATGAATCACAATAGCTAATGCAGTGACCTAGATATACTGTAGTCCAATAGAACTGAGCAAAATTGTTCATTGTTTGAAGAGATTAAGTTTCTAGAGAAACTGTGGTGCTGCGTCGGTGTGGAGATAATTCAGGTTTATGAAATAAGTTAGGACTCGGTAACGAGTTTCTAAACCTCATGTTTCGAGCGTTAGCTCTTTGATCTGTCCTCATTCGGTGGGTTGGTCTTAAGGTGATTCCTCATGGCAAAAAGCTGATCGGAAATTTTTTTTAAAAATTGTCGTTAAGTGTCCCAAAAATTGTCCGTCTGTTTCGAGAAGTACGATAAAAAAGAAAGGTTACCGTGTTTGTGGAAGAGATATGACGGCCAAACTCATCATATTCATGCCTGTACTGGTATTAATCACACACGTCACCTCATCAGTTCACGGTTCATTTTGCGGTAACTGGAAGCAATACTTTTTATTTGAAAAAAATGGTAGATAGAAAGTCTCGAACGTATTGAACAATTTGTTATGTAATTTGGGAAAAACGCAGTTTTAAACGACATCGACTCAAAACCTTGCTCGAGTCTTTGCTTCGATGGTTATAATTTGTATCCTCGAGTGAAGGGCCTCGTGAACGCTTTTAGTCATATGTTTTTTTCCCCTCACTGAACTTTTTTTAATTTCTCCAATTTAAAGGAGATAATCTAAAATTTGCAATAAAAATATTTCACCGCGCTCGTTTCAGAGATAAAGACCATCGCACGTGTCTACCTGGTCTATTGATTGAAAAACAATACCGTTTTCTCGGAATGCGCGCCTGATTATGTGATTTCT
>NC_089320.1:7875939-7890939 GCF_036669915.1 Pocillopora verrucosa | reverse complement strand
GGTGCGCAGAGTGGTTCCCCTTACAATAGTTCCCACAATGCAATTGTCCATGAAGAGCTGATGAAAATCGACAGGTAAACTGCCTCTTGCTTTTGCCGTGATCACGACGCAATTAACTTTAGGGAATTTGGGCTCGTGCTGAGCACATTCGTGAGGCATCAAGCCACAAAGGGTAAAGAAGAACTTAGTGACCCACGTTAAACAGCCGAGCCCGAGGCGCGATAACACGCTCTTCGTTATTCTTAGTAGCTCTTATCTCTGTAAGAATGGAAAATGTAAATAAATTTCGATTGGAAAGCTAACCATCAACTAATGTTTCCACTGCTTTAGGGGAAGTCGTCAACAAATTCATGCGATAAGTTGCTTTTTAGTCAAATGCTAATTCGCTGAAACTGATTGGTCTGCCTTGCCTTGATTCTGGTTGCGGTAAATCTACTAGAGCAGTGTCCATCTAATTCTTCTTGATCAATTTCGATTCATCGACAAATTAAGAGCGTTCGATTCAGTTCATTAATAAATGATCGAAAACTTCGTATAGTAAACGTGATAAAGGCAAAAGTAATACAACAGTTTTAACGAACCAGACGTCAGCTCCTTCAATATGTGTTATTTTCAAACATTTCTAAGTAGATTTAATCTGAGTCAAAGATTCTGTGTTATTAAAATTTTTCGCGTTGAAGTGATAAGAGTTACACCCGAAAAAGTATAATTCCATTTAATACCCTTGTTTGACGCATACCTCTGTGTCACACAACCCTGTAAAACCAGGTGATGATGCTACAACCCTCAAAGTGGGATTAAACGAAATGCAAAACCTCAAAGGGGTGTCTGGACTTTTCGTTGATAAGGCAGAGTATGTGGTTTTAGCGCAGCTGTAACTCTGACCTTGCAAACTTTTAATATTAAGCGCAAACGCCCTTTGGGTTTTCAAAGAGAACAAAAGAAGTAGAAACTATTCAGCGCTAAAGTGAAATACGGTAGGTTTATCTACTCTGGCTCATTTCGTAAAAGTAGCGTGTACAGGGTCAGTTGATCTATTTAAATTTTCGTTCAATTCTTCGGCAAACTTCTCGGTTAATGATGTGCTTTTCAGTGACCTGCGGTGTTATCATTAGCCCATTTCACTTGAATCTCTATATTTAGCGTGTCTTGTCAAACAAAAGACGAGTAAAAAACACTACTCAGGTTTTCAAAGCATTGACGTTGTTGCAGCATAGCTGCCAAGCTCTGTAAATTTTTTTTTCTTTTTACCTAGGTAATTAGTAGAGGCCATTAACCCTTTCTTTTTATCCAGTCAGCATGTATCGGGTATTTGTGTGTTGTTAGTGTGAAACTACTAATGCAATAATTACACAAACTTTTCAATTTAAAATGATGGAAACACGACAAAGATTACACTCCTCCTGTCGTAGTTTCACCCTCGGAAATCTCGGACATATAAGGAGGTCGCACTAAACCAACCACAGATTGTGCTCCCTCCCTGACAACCAACAAATTAGCATCAACAAACTGGGGCATTAGTTGCTCTCTATTCCAGCTACAAACATGGATATTAATGTCGTTAGGCACGATCAATTAAGATGGTACTGGGGATTCAATCTATCTGATCCTCCGTTTGAAGTTCTGGCTTAATCAAGGGAACTTACTACCAGGCAACAAGGGAAGTTTATCTTCACATCCACCTTCATTACTGTTCATCTACTGTTCGAACCTCTCTACAAAGTCTAACTTGGGAAGAAAGGAACGAAAATTTTGTCGTTAGGTAGCGGTTAATTGAGGGTACGTGCAGCGTGAATTCTGTTTTTTCTGAAGGGCAGAGCATTCTAACTTCTTAAAAAAAAAGAACAAAACAAAACAACTGAGCAAAGCAACATCAACAACAACACCAAGACACGTACAAAATAAAAAAAGGTAACTGAATCAAAGCAGAGCAATTCTTCGGAAACCAAAAGCTCATGTTGAGAATAATAACAAAACGAAACGAGTGATTCAGAATGATTAGATACAAGTTTGCAGAACAGCTGTTTTTAGTTACACAGACATTTATTACGCCTCTGTATAACACTGTCAAGGATTGTGTGCCCGATTGATTTGTCCAGCTGTTGGATTTGTCACGCATTTTACTTTGTCAAACGTCCACTTAGTGATTAACTTATGGTCATGGAGATGTTATGCAGCATTCACGCAGCACCTTTGCGGCCTTTGCCTTGTGAAGAGTGTCTAGAGGGAAAAAGGCCCAAGTGAACTGTCATTCAGGGAAAAATAAAAATGTTCGGTGCGAAGAGGTGGTCGTTGTAGAGGGATGACCGTCAGCGTTGGTTTGACCTTAGTTTCCTTATTTAGGAGGGAAGTTCTAGAGGTCGTGGGGTAAGATGTGTGCCCAATCACAATGAGTTCATGATCCCCACGTGCATCTGTTTCTTAGAAACAAAACGATCTACGTAATATTCAGTGACGTCCTCCAGGTTTAGTTGTCAAAAGAGCAACAGCAAGCTTATGCCGGCAACATGTTCTCCTTAATGTTGATAGCAATTTCAGCTTTGGTCCCTGCCAATGGCGCTGATTTGTCTGCTGAGTTTGCTCACGAAGCAGTTTTAGATACTTACGAGAAAATGAAACTGTTCTGGACGGTGAACTGGGAAAATAAAACCGTATCCTTTGCTGTCGAGGCAGCAACAACAGGGTGGGTTGGTTTCGGTATCTCTTCGGGTAATGGAAATATGGCCGGAAGCGACATGGTTATCGGATGGGTGAAGGACTCTAAGGGTTACCTAACGGTAAGTGACGAGTGAGCAAGAATTTTTGCCGAAAGGACACTAGTCACGGTGAAGTTCTAAGCAGAAGAAAAAGGTTGAGAAAGAAAAGAAGGAATGAACGTCATTACGACATCTGGATTTAGACGACTATTTTTAATTATATTTTAATTTATTATAATTTAATTACTGACTGGGTTAGTGGCGTAAAATCTTACAGTATATAGACTGTGTTAGTCGCATATTACGCCGTTATGTATATTCCCACTAAAACAGCCAAAGTGGTGTTTGACACTGCAGTTTTAGCCGTTTGGATCAAAACGTTCAATACTTTCAAACCAGTGCCTAAATTTAGGATGTATTCGTAGTTGCACAGAAACATAGCAGTCTGTTCAAGAAAAGATTTGCTCTTCTGTTAACATTGCTTACATTTTGAGCAGTATCAGCACAACATTGACCCGTTGTCACGCTAACGTGTCTGTATATAAAGGTAAACTGATGCTTCTAAAATTGTTTTGTTATTTAAGTGACGTAAAATAGTTTTGTATTCCACGTCATCTTTGGTAAACAAATTAAAAAGGAGCAAACTACTTGCCTTTTAAAGAGAATTGACCCTACCAAGCTGTATATTTTTCATTGCAGTCTGCAGTTAAGCTGCAAATCAGTAAAGCTTAACTTAAAAAAATAAATAAATACCTGGCTTAAGTCTGCGAGTGCATACCACGGTTAGTTTTTGATCTTGTTTTATTTCCTTTTTTAAGGACCGGTTTGCTGATGCCCAAAGCTGTCCACCGTTGGACAAAGAAAACAATTACAACTTTACTGGGTTTGAGGAAAGCGAAGGGAAAACTGTGTTGAGATTTTGTAGGAAATTTGACACCTGTGATCCTCGCGACAGGAAGATTGAGGTAGTCATTAACGTAGTCAGAAGCCGATTACTTCATTACTTGAGTTAATGGCTCGTGACATAGCCTGTTCGTGTTTTTCCGTATCAGTCAGCTCGGCCAAAATATTTAATCATAGCTTAAAAGGTAATTCTGCTGCGTTTTTAAGGCAGTGTCACTGTGTCTGAGTAAACTGTATACCGTGTTGCTAATGATTATCATTCAACTGTTCAGCGCTAATTAAGAAGCAGTCTCCCTAAAAGCGGTCCGGCGCGTTTCGGGTCGAAAAATTGATTTCTTTCAAACTTCGTCCAGGAATCTGTCTTAGTCTAAAAGTAATCGGTACCACCTTGGTTTTTTCAAATACAGCAAAATAATTTTTTCTGAGCAAAAATCGCTTCAGCGCTCAAAACGCCCGTTTTTAATAACACCGATTGTCAAAAATAACACAAATTGCCGAGCTAGTTTTTTTTTAGAAAATTCTAGTTTGAAGGATTTGTTTTGTTTCGCATATTTTGATCAACCCTTTTTACGAACAAAGCACATAAGTTTTGTTTTTTTAATGGCCTTTTTTTCGACTTTGAAGTTTCAGAGTCGAAGTTTTCACATTCGTTGTTTTTAACGTGAATTCCTTTCTAGTTGATATAAGTGAATCATCAAATAAATGATGAAACTTCAAGTTCTCACGAAGTCGCCAGAAATAAAATATTTCATGAAAACCCACAAAACAAACCAGAAGGAATTTTTCCAAGACGATAAGATATCTGTGCACCGCCGTCGGGTCGCAAAATAATTTTTTTAACTTGGTAACTTAAATAATGCGTCACGCAACCTCAGGTTTGTCAGTAATGAATATAGGTGCACTGAACTCTGTCATTTAAGTTCCTTCTTGATGCTTCGTCCATGTCAATAAGCCAGAAGTTTTCAAGTAATTGTCTACGATAGAAGTTTTGACCGGAACAGAAAGTAAATCAACCAGGTAGAATAGTTCCAAAGACTACAGAGTGTACGAGACTTGGTTTTTTTTTTCCAGTAATTCATCCCATCCCCGTACCAAAAAGTGCACGAGTGTGTTTCCATCAATTAATTTTTGGCATACAACCTTATGCAGTCCCAAACCTCACCGCATCAGTATTTTACTCAGTACCCTTTTCTGGTCCTGGCGTTTTAAAAACTTAAATAAATGCAAACTTTTCTTATTTTCTCACTTCGTCCAAGTGTTCCTTCCTAAAGGTCTCCTACGCATAATTCAGAATCCAAATAATCCAAACCGTCACAAATGTCAATGACAAAGTTGTGGAATTTCAATCTACTGAAATTATTGTTTGAAACTTGCCTTGCTTAATTTTACTCTTTTATGGTGAGCAATCTTCGACAATTTTTATAGTTTCTTAACCAAACTTGATTTGGCGTTTCTTGATTTAGATAGGATTTCAAAATGCTTGCACATTTCCTTGAGCATCTTAACCTTGAGAAATGAAAGTTTGTTTTTAAATGCCATTTCGCAAAGGTTTTAGACATCATAGATCATTGTATGCTTGACGCCAATTTCAGACTGTACGGCTACACTGACTTTCTCGAGCATTTGTTCATCGGTTAGCAAGGCATACTGTTCAGCTAGCTCTTCATTATCGTCAGGCTCAGCGTCATCGCTGGAGGTTTCCTTGCTATCTCATTGCTTTCTCTTCGCAGAGAGTCGGAAGAAATGTCCCTGGATTTGAAGCTTTGAAAGCCATTACATCATCTATTAAACATTTGTGTGCCACCGGTGTTGCGAGCATTGTTGGTGTTGCGATTTTTTACGAACCCATAGTTTATAAACACAAAAGAGGGGACCTTTCAATAAATAAGTTCTCGTTGCGAAATTTTATTAAATTAAAGGTTGCATTTTCGAATTAAAAGGGACTGTACTTTAACTGCTGTTAAGATGAACGGTTTCCAAATGAACAACATGAAATATTCTGAATAAACCTGAATCTCGTCATAGCTATCCTGGCTTCCGAAGTTTTTCCTCCTTTCTCATTAATTGACCGATAAACAAAACGATAGGTTGCTTATAGCTGAGAGTCAGCTTTCGGCGGCTTTGTTTTTCTATATGAAGATAAGGATTTTCTTTACTTAATGGTTTTTATCCTAATGCAAGTCAAGAAAAAGCTTTTATGGACTCAATTCACGCTTCAATCATAAATTAGCCGTATAAATTTTGTCTACTTTTGAGACCGCTTCATGTGCATTGTTAGGTCGAATTTTCGAAAATGCGCGCAATTTGTTGGCCGGCTATTCGAGCGAGAAGTCCGCCGAAACCTCAGGACGTTTTTATATTTCTGTACTCTTCTACCCTATTTTAGCCAGTCTGAATAAAAATACCTTGGGAAAGAAGTTGGAGTTTGCGCTGAGCCGAGATAAAAAGTTGCATATTCCAGGTCATAGCGGTAGCGTCAAAGTAGGTTTTAACCAAAAAAAAATTCAGTGGAAAAAAACTGTTAACAAAACGTATGTTATTTGCCCTCAGAAAGGGTTGATTTATATATGCGAAACAAAACAAAACCTTCAAACTAGAATATTGTGAAAAGACGAGCTCGGCAATTTGTGCTATTTTTGATAATCGGTGTTGTTAAAAACGGGCGTTTGAGCGCTGAAGCGATTTTCGCTTAGGAAAAAAAATTATTTTGCTGTATTTGAAAAAACAAAGGTGGTTCCGATTACTTTTGAACTAAGATAGATTCCTGGGCGAAGTTTGAAGGAAATCGATTTTTCTAGCGAAACACACCGGACCGTTTTTAGGGAGACTGCGTCATAATTTTGAATGATAATAATGTTCTCTCATTTCTCCTTCAGAGCAAAGAAAGTAAATTGGTATTATCCCTTTTCACCCTATTTTTTATTTTTTTAATTTCTTTTTTTGACAGGAGGGCACCACTAAGGTCGTGTTTGCATATCATGCAGAGGACCCCACGTCTGAGGACGATATGAAGAAACATACATTCCGAGGGGCGAAGAGCATTCTACTTCTTAACAACATGGACAAAAAACAAGTGAACGAAACCGGGTGGCAGCAGTTTTACGTCACGAATAGAAATGTTAGATACAGATAAAAAGTTCTTATTTTAGTGTTCTACATTTTGGAGATTGTTATCGAAAGTGAAGATTGTAGAGTGTCCATTCAGGGAATTTGAAGCTAACTCAAAATGTAAATTTTTTTTTTCAGGTAACAATTCCTAAAGAGCGCACAACTTATTGGTGTTCTCTTATCCAACTACCCGAGTTCAAATCAAAGCATCATATTACAAAGGTGAGTACAGAATTGCAAAACATTTCAATAAAACCTGTTTTCATCCAATTATATCTTATTATGGTTAAGTGACCAATCAATGTAGAAGGCCACCGCTTAGATTCTTGCGAAAATAAGTAAAAAATATGAACTTGCATGTTCAGGAATGCGTTGATAACAAATTGTTTATACGGTCCAACTGAGTTCTCCAAAGAAAAACAATTTGGTAGTCCGGCGGGATTTATTGACCTTGCCACAACCTTTGACATTTCACTCGTGCATTTCAAAATCTCCACGTATGAGTCAGAAAAAGCCACACCTTAAATTGGACGGTGAGCTTAGGGCGGGTAACGAAATGTTTAGGTGTAGGGAAGTACCTAAGGTTAAGTTTACGAAAGGTGTATCAATTGATCTATGCGGCCAAGGTTTCACAAACGTTTTGTTCTTAGTGGAATTCTAGAGATTTGTAGCAACTAATCATTAAGAAGAAGTAAAGCGTTACACTATTGATGTTGGTGTCGCTTCCAAAGAAGTTTCAGTATATTGCTTTTTTATAGTTTGAGCCATACGTAACACCTGGAAAACGAAGGAATCGTGCATCATTTACTCGTCTACGAGTGTCATGGGAATTTTAGTAATGCTTCCTTATATGGTTCTGGCTTTGGACTGTTCTGTACCAATATGCCTCTACGAAGTTGTTATGACTACAGCGTCGTTGCTGTTTGGGCTGTTGGTGGTACGGTAAGACGTTTAACTTACAGCTCGCCCGAGGAAAGTAACTTTAAATTTGAAATATTTTGACTTTTGAAAGGTTTTTCGTACTCTTCCTAAAAAAATGTATGTTTTACTATCAAATAGGCATTTTATTATCCACCGAAGGCTGGGTATCCAGTTGATACGAACTCGCCAAGGACGTTTTTCTTGAGCTACACTATGACAAATCCTAATGCAATTGAAGGTTAGCACCTCACATTCTGCGTCTTTTGTTTGTTTCAATTTTTAGTTGAGGAGAAGAAACAATGAGAGGTGTATTTTGCCCTCAGCTATAAAATATCTATTTACCTCAACATTTTTTTTTGTCAAATAGGACGAAAGACAGCTCAGGGATTCGTTTTTACTACACTTCTCATCTCCGTGAGTACGACGCTGGGATAATGTGTGTTGGAGAAAGAATAAGTAAATTTGCGATAATCCCACCAAAACAGAATCTTGGTTGACTGTGGGTTACTGTCCCAAGGAATGCTATCAGGTAAATTGTCTCAAACGTTCACAATCACTTGCGTTTCCATGAAAACTTCTTATTCATCCCATGCCATCAGAGTTTTTAAAAAAATAAAAAATAAAAAATGGCAATGTGGTGAAGCTGGCATCGAAAAGGGGCAAAACACATGTGGTTAACAACTTATGATTTCACCTTTTTTTATACACGTGTGCCATTAACACGTGCCTAGGAACGTGTTGTTTTTGTCTTATCAATTTACATACAGCATTTAACATAAAGCACTTTTTCATAGGTAAGATTCTTGCAGGCGACTTCGCTCCCTGAAAAAGGTAATAAAAGTGTGTGCTGCTGCCTTCTTCTTCCACACCCACCTGCAAGGTAAGTTCCCTCCTGCTATCTACTTTCGGTTGCTTTAGATTAGTGCATGGTGGTTGTTGTGTTGTGTTATATTTTTTGTACGCTTGTCTGATTTATGTTCCACGTGTCTGTTGATAGTCATACGTCATTATGGAAGCTAAACCTTGATATCATTGAGTTGTGGTTGTTCATATCTGCATGGGGGATGTGCAACATGGACAAAGCATGTTCGCACACGGAGCTTGAGTTACCAGAAATTGCCAAGAGATTAGAGACCATTATGATTTAACTTTCACGGTAATTATACTTCATAACCTCAGGTTTGCGACTTAATGTGGCATAAGATCCAATCTATTAGGCCCATTTGCCGAATACACAAGACTATGATTATACACTATGCTACCCAACTTATCAACCTTATCCTTTTACTTCACTTGAATCTTAATTTGTCCCAGTGCGCGAACTAATTACATATTTTCACGACATTTCCAGAATACTTTAATTTTCTAATATAATATATTGTTCGTTTTACCCATGTCAGTACTGACAACATGCTGGGATTATCGCAGATCTTCATAAGATAACTCTTCCAGTTGTCAGTGGTCGCTCGCACGGAATGTCATAGTCACAACTCATAACCCTCAAACACTGTGGGCACTGTGACCATTTCCCTATTTAAGATTCAGAGTGCTCCTTTCTGAGTGGTCGAATAACGTGATACATTCTATACTAAGTGCCTCAGTTCATCTTGTCACTAAAGTGAGCCCCATAAGGACATTGCTGTTGCTGCCAACAGCTGCGAAATGATTTTATGTGCAGATAAAATAACTGTTATTAATTTTCCAACAGCGCTACATAACTTTCACTGTTTCTGTTATTCGCCCCCGGCATATAACAAGTTTTGATCGAGAGTGGAGGCTCACATCAAACCGGTTTGAGAAAAACTTCTTGATTTTTCTAGAGCCAGTCTTTTCATAGAAATTCTTACATTTTCTTATATTTATCTCATTGAAAATTGGATAATAATGGATGTGAGTTAGGACCCGATGTGTCCACTGGATTTATTTAATGCACTCAAGCTTCTTCACGCCAAACCATGTGATTGAATAATCTGGAAAAGAACATAAATTGCTTTATGACTCATTTTACCGTCCTTTTTTTTTTTTAATTAAATTAGATCTAGATCTATCAAATCGAAATTTAAGAATTGCATTCCAGATGATCGCTGCTACATTTTGTTTTCTTCACTGACGTATTTCTTATCCTTCAGGGGGACGACTTAATTCATTTCTGCAAATACGAGACAATGCGACTAGCGATCCACACGCGGTGCAGGACAAGATGCGATATGCTGGGCCCATCAAAAAAAGCTGTGGTTTCTTTACAGCATTGTGACCCCGCTCTCACATCTTATTTCAAGTCGATTGCAAATAAAAAATATAAACATGCCTTATCATTGGATGCTTCACTTTACATGGGTGGAATGACAGAGTGACTAAAATAATGTACTCCTACATACACTTATACCATGGTCTGGTTTCTCTACCACTCAAGAAATGACAAGTACTGGCATCGTCTATGAATAAAAAAAGTAAGAAGTTTAACACTGAAGTATTGGTATTCGGAGCATTGTAATTATTCCCTAGATATGCTATTTGTGTATTTGGTTCAATCTTATACTGTCGTGCTAAGGTATCCCCCCCTGAAAGGAGGAAATGAATTTCTTTTACAAAGGGCTCTATCATAGCTTATATCCGCGTATTTCACTCTTCACGTGAAACGAAATGATCCGTCCAGCAAGTTTCTTGAAGGTAATAGAACATTCAGCATTGATCATGACTGGCATCCTTTCTTTGCCAAGTCATCAAGAAGCTGGATAAATCTCATTGGCGTTCTAGTCAACTCACACAGAAAAATGACCAACCCATGAATTTAAGCACGTAACTGTATTTACATTGCATCCTTATATATATCCTTATAACAACCTAGAGAACAAAAAAGTACGAGAAGAGTTGAAGAACACGAAGTGGATGATAAATACACATCATTACACCAAAAGAAGCGAACATGATTGCGGAATTAAACCAAAAATTGTTTAATAAATCGTATAGATATAGCATGTCTTGTTTTAAGCAATGTTAGATTTGAGTCTATTTTTAATTTAAATCTTCTTTTGTTTAGCCCATCCATGGCGGTGACAAAACGGCCAAATCCTCTCATTGGGGCAAATATCTCATGGACGAAGGAATTGGCGTCAGACTTGAGGAAGAGACTCGATGAAGCAGACACATTTTTTTTTCACATTGCCGCGTGGTCAGTAAACAGGAGGGGTCACGACACTCGCTAAAGTTTACGTTACCATATAGTGCCATTCTTAAGGGTGATAATGAGATCCCGACATAATGTGCATGAAAAGATGTCGAAATGATAAAACAAAACAAATAATGAGTGTATGTATGACATGGGTGTGTGTGCTTGTCTATTGGGTGGAGGGGACCCTCTTAATCTGGGATGGTAAATGCCTGGTCATAGGCATAGTTTTCATCGTAATCGTAGTTTTCTTTATCTTCAATCTGATTCAGTATGCAACAGTAAGTCTACCACCTCCTTAGAGGAGTAAAAGTAAGTGTACAGCGCTGAGTCTCCTGTGAAATATTGTTAATGTTTTCCTTCCCAGAGATCTAACAACTATCCGATTCCAAAGATCATGAAGCCCTTACCTCCTAGACAGTCCAACTGCCGCGAAAGAAGCACAACACCGGCCCCTCCAGTCGGAAAAACGGCCACGCCAGTCGGAACAACGGCCCCTACAGTCGGAAAAACGGTCCCTCCAGTTGGAGACGCTTCTCGGTGACGACATCGTACTCCACAGCAATATCTCTGCTCATTAGCTATTTCGTGTTCATGTGAACGATCAAAGATATGCTATCATGATCACCGTTAAACTGTCTATCACAAATTGCTAGAGTTTACAGTTAAACCAATTTTTGCTCCATATCTTAACCTAGAGATGATCTCTTAGAGGATTAACATTGCCATAGTTGACATAGATATACATCACTAACAGCATTAGTGAGCTTTTTTTTTTATAGAGGCGTTAACGGCTAAGGCAAACGGAAAAAAAACTCTGATTTCCCTCACCTTGTACTTGGTGTGCTCGATTACTCTATAATTCCCTTATAAAACAAGTTCTTGCATACTGCTGCACAATATGGGGTAACTGTACAAAATAACAGTTGAATAAATTGTTACGGCTACAGAGACGCTGCGCCAGAGTGATGCTAGATGTTAATTTACAGGACAATTCAGTTATGTTATTTACCAAATTAGGTTGGCTTCCCATCGACGACATCATTCGCGCAATTTCACAAAATCGGTAACGACCATGTTAAGAATATCTTTTCTTTCATATTAACTACACTAAGGTTAGTCAAAACACTACACGAGAACCTCAGAAAGAAATCATCTCATCATGCTTATGAGCAAGAAAAATTAAGGCCTCAGAAGATTCCATTCCAGTGCCACTCGTCGATGGAACGGACCAGAACCATCTCTTGGAGATACGAAGTCACAGAGGCGCCTTTTAAGTCCCCTTCACAGAAAAATTAGACTGGAAAGCTCTGTTACTGAACAGTGTGTTATTGAATACAAATATTAACTTGAATTCACCAAGCTTCTTTTTCTTTTCCTTCAGATTTGGTTTGTTCTAGTTTTAGATTATCAAAGGGGGATTATGTAAACTATTGAGTTATCATTAATCGATGTTACCCTCGTTAAATAAAATTAATAATAATATAATAAGAACTATCATTATCCAATCATGTCCGACCAAAAAAGAGCACAAAAGAAAGAACAATATTATTAAAAACAATATATGAAAGTAGAAGAAATTAGTTCCTGCGATTGAAATTCTTAACGCCTTACGCATGAAGATTGAGACAAGTGATTTTTAGCGAGTGCTCTGTTTTGTCTAAGGTATAAACTAAGTTTCTTTAAATACTCTTGATTGAATCTAATTTAATTGAATCTAATGCGTAACAATGGCAGTGATTTGTCACGCTTCGAAAAGCTCCCGCTACTCTGTGACTTTGTTGGCTCTGTATCGCGTTTTTTATGTTGACCAAAATCTACCTACCAAGAAACGTACTGGAAACCTGGAAGCACCGAGAGACGACAAATATAACCAGTTATCGGACGAAATTTGGATCTCAACCTGAAAGAACACAGAATCAAAGACCACTTTGCCGTGGAAAACGAATTCTTCTTTTTCGAGTGCGCCACTCAACCGATGAGCGGAGCTGGTTTAACATCCAATGACTATAACATTGTGCAGATATTCAACTTAATTCAGGCCTGATAAAGTTTCTCTGTAACGAAGGTGAGAAGAGCGTTCGAAACAATCAGAATGCGATGTTATGTTCTGAATGTGGTGGTCTATGGATTCAAGCAAAGTGCCTCAACATGTCGACATTGACTTTTAATATTTTCTTGAACGACCAGCAATCTATTTTGAATGGACTTGTGTCTGCTATGTTCTCTACCGAGATCGAAGGACTAATTTTTCCTTAAAAATGAAGAAATAACAACAACCGAAGGAAAGTACACAAATCAGCTTCTACAACCTAATGCAAGAGAGACGAAGAACACACAATTTCACTCCCAGGAGAATATGGCAATTAACAACTGCGGCCAACAGGAATTTGATCTGCTCTTACAAGAAAGGCAGGAACATTTCAATCGGATACTAATGTTCCATCTATACATCAACAGTCTCCAAAATAAATTTGATGACCTGAAACTCCTAAATGATGAGATGAAGTCGCAAATTATTTTTCCTCAGAGATAAAGATCGACAAGTCCTACCCGAAGAGTTAGTTCACCTTAACGGGTTACATGTATCGAAAAGACAGAGAGAGAAATGGCCTATTTTAATTCTAGTCAACCCTTGAGGGAGCTGAACGTAACGAAGAAATACAAAACACTCCAGATTATTGCAGTAGAAGCTAGACTTGGCAACAACGAAGTCATTTTCCTTGGCATATAGCGATCCTCAAAACAGTCGGATCACCAACCAGACCTACATTATTTAGAACGTGTAGAGGAGGAACTGAACGACGTCTATGAGTGGGCTTCCCTCAAGAAACAAATATTTGTTATTACAATTGATCTGAAGCTGGACAGGCTAAAAGCAGAAAGCAGAGAAGGGAAAATACTTGCGACCTAGAAGAAGTGAATGGAATGTAATATTTAATCACCGGCCGACGAGGATAAGGCTGACATCAGAGACACTGCTAGACGTTATTTTAACTAACAAATCCAACCTTTTCAGGACGGAAGGCTCTTTTAACTCAGAGATTTATGGCATTTTAAAGCAATCTGCATTACAGTATAGACGGAAGACCATCCCATTAGAAGCCTGAAAAACGTGGAAACGGTTCAGCTTAATGAAGACTTGGCAAATGCTCTTGGACTGTTGGAGAAACACGCAATGCCATCGTTGACCAATATGACGCATGGAAAACCATTTTTGAAAGTGTACTTGACAAACATATGCCGAAAAAGAAGATGAGAGTTAGACAGAAAGATGTGCCACATATGACGGAAGAATGGCAAATGGCAATTAGGAACAAAAGGAAATATGCACAATTGTTTGCCCAAAACCGAACTCGAGAAAACTCTCTACAACACCGTTTATTAGAGAGGGAAACCGGCCAAACACGTGGAAATAGGGTTTTCTTTTCAAGAAAGGAGATAAAACCAACCGGGGAAATTACCGACCTACAACAGTTCTGAACTCTATTGATAAAGTATCCGAATCATTACCTTCCAATCAAATCACGAAAACCATGGATCCAGATCTATAACAGTAAATGTCCGCCTACAGAAAAACACATAGCTGTGAAACAACTTAATATGGCTAACAGAAGACTGGAAAATGGCTACAGATAATAAAGGTTACGTGACTGTTCTATCCACTGATATTAGCAAAGCTTTTGATTCACTGCACCCCGCACTAATGGTTCAGAAACCTCAAAGCATACGGCTTTTCCGAAGCATCACAGAATCTTATGCGATCCTCTCTTGAGCATAGAAGAAACAGAGTCAAACTACAGGAAGCGCACAGCGCATGGAAAGAACAAAAAAGGGGGTGTCTACAAGGCTCCTCCCTCGGGCCTTTACTCTGGAACGTGTTCCAAAATAATCTCTCACTACATAGGCAGTCTGTTAATCTATTTACGTTTACTGATGACCATCAAATATACACCGGTGATATACTGAAGGCCAGCCAAACTCGCACGAGACAAACAGAGGCAGTGTCACAATGGTACAAGGTAAAACCTACCGCAAGCCAATCCTCAGAAATACCAGATCCTTACTATCGATCTACATCCTTCCAAGAAAACCCCTGGATATGAATTGACGATGAAATTCGATGGACACGAAGTTAAATCAATTGATTATCTCAAAATTCTTGGCGTAACCATCGACAACAAACTGACATTTAGTTAACAT
>NC_089320.1:7855939-7870939 GCF_036669915.1 Pocillopora verrucosa | reverse complement strand
GATGTTCAAATCATTTAGGAATTCTTTTCCTTAAATAGTTTGCCTAAGTTTTTATCTCCACGATAGGACATTTTGGAGTTATCACCAGGATGAATATTGTATAAATTTCAAGAAATCCGTTCCGAGCAATTATTCTCGAGAAAGCCGGACCACATAAAACCCGATCGGTTGACAAGTTTTCTCTCAAACTAGGCGCGCGGTGGATACTCATAGCAATTGGTAGTCTAAGAAAAACTTTCAACTCCGCCACAGAAACCTCTTTCCATGAATCTGGTTCCCTGCTTCTCTGTGCCAAAACCTGGTGCGCAGAGTGGTTTCCCTTACAATAGTTCCCACAATGCAATTGTCCATGAAGAGCTGATGAAAATCGACAGGTAAACTGCCTCTTGCTTTTGCCGTGATCACGACGCAATTAACTTTAGGGAATTTGGGCTCGTGCTGAGCACATTCGTGAGGCATCAAGCCACAAGGGTAAAGAAGAACTTAGTGACCCACGTAAAACAGCCGAGCCCGAGGCGCGATAACAAGCTCTTCGTTATTCTTAGTAGCTCTTATCTCTGTAAGAATGGAAAATGTAAATAAATTTCGATTGGAAAGCTAACCATTAACTAAATTTTCCACTGCTTTAGGGAAAGTCGTCAACAAATTCATGCGATAAGTTGCTTTTTAGTCAAATGCTAATTCGCTGAAACTGATTGGTCTGCCTTGCCTTGATACTGTTTGCGGTAAATCTACTAGAGCAGTGTCCATCTAATTCTTCTTGATCAATTTTGATTCATCGACAAATAAGAACGTTCGATTCAGTTCATTAATAAATGATCGAAAACTTCGTATAGTAAACGTGATAAAGGCAAAAGTAATACAACAGTTTTAACGAACCAGACGTCAGCTCCTTCAATATGTGTTATTTTCAAACATTTCTAAGTAGATTTAATCTGAGTCAAAGATTCTGTGTTATTAAAATTTTCGCGTTGAAGCGATAAGAGTTACACCCGAAAAAGTAAATTCCATTTAATACCCTTGTTTGACGCATACCTCTGTGTCACACAACCCTGTAAAACCAGGTGATGATGCTACAACCCTCAAAGTGGGATTAAACGAAATGCAAAACCTCAAAGGGGTGTCTGGACTTTTCGTTGATAAGGCAGAGTATGTGGTTTTAGCGCAGCTGTAACTCTGACCTTGCAAACTTTTAATATTAAGCGCAAACGCCCTTTGGGTTTTCAAAGAGAACAAAAGAAGTAGAAACTATTGAGCGCTAAAGTGAAATACGGTAGGTTTATCTACTCTGGCTCATTTCGTAAAAGTAGCGTGTACAGGGTCAGTTGATCTATTTAAATTTTCGTTCAATTCTTCGGCAAACTTCTCGGTTAATGATGTGCTTTTCAGTGACCTGCGGTGTTATCATTAGCCCATTTCACTTGAATCTCTATATTTAGCGTGTCTTGTCAAACAAAAGACGAGTAAAAAACACTACTCAGGTTTTCAAAGCATTGACGTTGTTGCAGCATAGCTGCCAACCTCTGTAAATTTTTTTTTTTTTTTACCAAGGTAATTAGTAGAGGCCATTAACCCTTTCTTTTTATCCAGTCAGCATGTATCGGGTATTTGTGTGTTGTTAGTGTGAAACTACTAATGCAATAATTACACAAACTTTTCCTTTTAAAATGATGGAAACACGACAAAGATTACACTCCTCCTGTCGTAGTTTCACCCTCGGAAATCTCGGACATATAAGGAGGTCGCACTAAACCAACCACAGATGTGTGCTCCCTCCCTGACAACCAACAGATTATCGCTATTTCATGCTTCTCAAAAAGTTAGCATCAACAAACTGGGGCATTAGGTGCTCTCTATTCCAGCTACAAACATGGATATTAATGTCGTTAGGCACGATCAATTAAGATGGTACTGGGGATTCAATCTATCTGATCCTCCGTTTGAAGTTCTGGCTTAATCAAGGGAACTTACTACCAGGCAACAAGGGAAGTTTATCTTCACATCCACCTTCATTACTGTTCATCTACTGTTCGAACCTCTCTACAAAGTCTAACTTGGGAAGAAAAAGGAACGAAAATTTTGTCGTTAGGTAGCGGTTAATTGAGGGTACGTGCAGCGTGAACTCTGTTTTTTCTGAAGGGCAGAGCATTCTAACTTAAAAAAAAAAGAACAAAACAAAACAACTGAGCAAAGCAACATCAACAACAACACCAAGACACGTACAAAATAAAAAAAGGTAACTGAATCAAAGCAGAGCAATTCTTCGGAAACCAAAAGCTCATGTTCAGAATAATAACAAAACGAAACGAGTGATTCAGAATGATTACATACAAGTTTGCAGAACAGCTGTTTTTAGTTACACAGACATTTATTACGCCTCTGTATAACACTGTCAAGGATTGTGTGCCCGATTGATTTGTCACGCATTTTACTTTGTCAAACGTCCACTTAGTGATTAACTTATGGTCATGGAGATGTTATACAGCATTCACGCAGCACCTTAGCGGCCTTTCCCTTGTGAAGAGTGTCAAGAGGGAAAAAGGCCCAAGTGAACTGTCATTCAGGGAAAGATAAAAATGTTCGGTGCGAAGAGGTGGTCGTTGTAGAGGGATGGCCGTCAGCGTTGGTTTGACCTTAGTTTCCTAATTTAGGAGGGCAGTTCTAGAGGTCGTGGGGTAAGGTGTGTGCCCAATCACAATGAGTTCGTGATCCCCACGTGCATCTGTTTCTTAGAAACAAAACGATCTACGTAATATTCAGTGACGTCCTCCAAGTTTAGTTGTCAAAAGAGCGGCAGCGAGCTTAAGCCGGCAACATGTTCTCCTTAATGTTGATAGCAATTTCAGCTTTGGTCCATGCCAATGGCGCTGATTTGTCTGCTGAGTTTGCTCACGAAGCAGTTTTAGATACTTACGAGAAAATGAAACTGTTCTGGACGGTGAACTGGGAAAATAAAACCGTATCCTTTGCCGTTCAGGCAGCAACAACGGGGTGGGTTGGTTTCGGCATCTCTTCGGGTAATGGAAATATGGCCGGAAGCGATATGGTTATCGGATGGGTGAAGGACTCCAAGGGTTACCTAACGGTAAGTGAATTTTTGCCGAAAGGACATTAGTCACGGTGGATTTCTAGGCAGAAAAAAGAAAGTTAACAAAAAAAAAAGGAGTTAACGCCATCACGACATCCAGATTTAGATGAATAAACAAACAACCAAAGCGACGTTAAAAACTGCATTTTAGCCATTTCTATTTGGATCAAAACTTCCAATACTTTCAAACCAGGCCATAAATTAGGAAGTATTCGTAGTTGCAGGAAACATTGGAATTTAAATGCTGTTCAAGCAAAGATTTGCTCTTCTGTGAAATTGTTTACATTATTAGCGGTATCAGCACAATATTTGACCCGTTGTCACGCTAACCTGCCTGTACTTAAAGGTAAACTGATGCATCTAAGATTTTTTTGTTGTTTAAGTTATGCAAAACAGTTTTGTATTATACGTCGTCGTTGGTAAGCGAAATCAAAAAGGAGCAAACTAATTGCCTTTTCAAGAGTTGGCCCTTCAAAGCTGTACCTTTTTCATTACAGAATAGTCTGCGTTAAGCTGTGAATGAAGCTTGGCTTAGAAAAATAGATAACCACGGTAGTTTTGATCTCGTTTTATTGACTTGTTTTTGAAGGACCGGTTGCTGATCCCAAAGCTTTCCACCGTTGGACAAAGAAAACAACTACAACTTAACTGGGTTTGAGGAAAGCGAAGGGAAAACTGTGTTGAGATTTAGTAGGAATTTGACACCTGTGATCCTCGCGACAGGAAGATTGAGGTAATCCTTAACATAGCCTATTCGTTTTTTTGCCGCCAACTCAGCCAAAATGTTTAATCATGGCTAAAAAAGTAATTGTACTGCCTTTTAAAGGCAGTGTCACTGAGTCTGAATAAATTGTATACCATATTGATATAACATTTATCTCTACATCATTCAACTGTTCAGCGCTAATTAATTATGTTTTCTTGTTTCTTTTTCAAAGCAAATCAAGTAAATTGCTATTCCCGGTTCATTTCTTTTACAGGAAGGCACCACTAAGGTTGTGTTTGCATATCATGCAGAGGACCCCACTTCTGAGGACGATATGAAGAAACATACATTCCGCGGGTCAAAGAGCATTCTACTTCTTAACAACATGGACAAAAAACAAGTGAACGAAACCGGGTGGAAGCAGTTTTATGTCACAAATAGAAATGTTAGTTACAAATAAAAGTTCTTCTTTTAGTTTTTTAAATTGTGGAGAACGTTATCGAAAGCAAAGATTGTAGAGCGTCCATTCAGGGAGATTGAAGCCTACTCAAAACAGAGATATACATTTTTTTCAGATAACGATTCCTAAAAAGCGCACGACTTATGGTGTTCTCTTATACAACTACCCGAGTTCAAATCAAAGCATCATATTACAAAGGTGAGTACAGAAGCGTAAAACATTGCAATAAAACCTGTTTTCATCCGTTTATCTCTTCTTATGGTTAAGTGATTGATCAATGCAGAAGGCCACCGCGTAAATTCTTACGAAAATGAACATGAATGTTCGAAAAATTATGAACTTGCATTTTCAGAAATGTGTTGATAACAAATTGTTTAGACGCTCCAACCGAGTTCTTCAAGGAAAGGCAATTTCGTAGCCGGTGAGACTTCGTGACATTGCAACAACTTTTGACATTTCATTAATGCATTTCAAAATTCTCCACTTATTATTAGTCGTGTCAGAAAAAGCCACACTTTAAAGTGAGTGGTTAGCTAATAGCGGGTTACGAAATATCTAGGAATAGGGAAGAACCTAAGGTGGGTTTACGAAAGGTGTGCCGATTGGCCCAGGGTTTCACAAACGTTTTGGTTCTTAGTGGCATTCTAGAGATTTCCTCGTATTAAGTAATCATTAAGTAGAAGTAAAGCGTTCCACTATTGATGTTGGTGTCGCTTTCGGAGAATTTTCAGATTTTCCTCTTTTATAGTTTGAGCCATATGTAACACCTGGAAACGAAGGCATTGTGCATCATTTACTCGTCTACGAATGTTATGGGAATTTTAGTAATGCTACCTTACATGGTTCTGGCTTTGACTGTCATGAAACACCCAATATGCCTCTAGGACATTGTTACGGCTACAGTGTCGTTGCTGCTTGGGCTGTTGGTGGTACGGTAAGATATAAAACTTATAAATTGGACTTGCTCATCTTGGGAAATGAACTTTAATTTGAAACATTTTGAATTTGAAAGGTTTTTCGTTACTCTTCTAAAGAAATATATATATATATTTTTTATCAAATAGGCATTTTATTATCCACCTAAGGCTGGGTATCCAGTTGGTACGTCGGACTCGCCAAGAACACTTTTGCTTGAACTACACTACGACAATCCCAAATCAATTGAAGGTTGGCACCTCACATTTTGCTTTTTTTATCCGTTTTCATTTTTAGTTAAGGAGAAGAAGTATTAAGAGGTGTAGTTTTTTGCCCTCAGCCATAAAATGTCTCATTCCCTCAATATCTTTTATTTTTTGTCAAATAGGACGAAGAGACAGCTCAGGGGTTCGTTTTTACTACACTTCTCATCTCCGTGAGTACGATGCTGGAATAATGTCTGTTGGAGAAAGTATAAGTAAATTTGCGATAATCCCACCAAAACAGGAATCTTGGTTGACTGTGGGTTATTGCCCCAAAGAATGCTATCAGGTAACTCAAATATTCACAATAATTTCTTAAATTCATCTCCATGCAATACAGAGTTTAGAAAAAAATGAAAAAACAAAAAAAAAAAAAAAAAACACAACAAACAGTGCATGGCAGTATGGTGAAGCTGGCTCCGAAAATGGGCAAAACACAGGCGGTTAACAGATTATGATTTCACCTTTTTTTTATTCACGGTGCATTTAAGTTCGCACAGTGCCTAGGAACGTGTGTCATAAATTTACTTCTGCATTTAACATAAAGCAACTTTTTTTACTTTGGAAGACTTTGCAGGCGACCTAAGCTCCATGAAAAAGGAATTATAAAACGGGTTTTGCTGCCCTTCTTCACACCCATCTGCAGGGTAAGGGACCTTGTGCTGCTTTTGTTGTTTAGAAAGTGGTGAGTGGTTGTTTGTTTATATTAACGCCTGTCTGTAGTATGTTTTCCACGTTATGTTGACAGTGAGTACGTCATTATGGAGCCTAAATCCTTAAATATCATCTGAGTTTTGGTTTTCATACCACAGGGCCGTGCATACAATGGACCAAAGCATGTTCGGCAATGGAATTGAGTTACCAGAAATTGCGAGAGAGGGACCATTATGATTGTAACTTTCAGGTAGATATGGTGGTGGCACAAGATCCACCATTAGCATCTGGCGATGATATGCACAAGGTATAACACATGGCTTCTTTCAAAAAAACAAATTTGCAACAGTATGCGGCTCCCTCTTCAACTTGTCCTTTATTTCACTTGAATCAATTTGTACCAATCCCGGAATACTAATTTTTTCACGACATTCCAGAATCCTCTAATTTTCGATATAAAATTTTTTATTTGACCCAGTCGGTAACAACATCAATGATTTATCGCGACCGTATAAGATAACTCTGCTACTTGCCAGTTATCGCTTACGGAAGTGTAAAGTCACTATTATAACCATAACCTTAACTTATTCTTGAACACTGTGGCCATTCTCTGAGACAATTACGAGATTGCATGTGGGGGAAAAATAGTAATTAAGATTACAAGTGCCTCCTTTCGTGGTGTCGAAAAACGCCCCCCGATTAAGTCTAATAAGTGCCTTAGTATATCTAGCTAATACAGGAGCCATAGGACATTGCTGGGCTACCAAGGATGCACGAACTGATCTCATTAAAAGAACGTGTATTACATTTTCCAACAGGTAACTTGCACTTGTTGTTTCGCAGGATATAAAAGTTTTAAGAGAAGAGGCTCACATCAAACCGGTTTTTTGAGAAAACTTTGATTTAAGTTGTCACTTTGTCTTAGGAATTACATTTGGTTTCAGCTCATAAACGCGTAATAATTTATATGAGGTTAGACGTAGGGTGTCCCACTGATTTATTCAATGCACTCAAGCTTTCCACGCAACCATTTCAAATTACTATTTAAATGAGCAAATCGCGATGGAAAAAATCTGATAAAAAGAATAACAGGGTATATGATTATTGACGTTCCTTTTTTAAAATCAAGGTTAGATTAAGTTAATTTTGTGTGATTGTTTTTTACAGATCGAGGATTTGTGAAGTGGCCTCCAGATTGATCACCATACATTTTCGTTTTCTTCACTGACGTCTTTCTTATCCTTCAGGGGGAAACGACTTAATTCATTTCTGCAAAAATACGCGAAGATGGATCGCGAATAAACTTTCGTGCAGGCAAGTGCGATATATGAGCACTCCAAAAATCACGAAGTAGTCTCTCTAAGCAGAAGGGACGGCATTCAGAATGCAGACTTATGCCAGCCGGAAGTGTTGGTTTCCTCTTAACAGTGACATCTCTCTCAATCGATATTTCAAAGAGATTGCAATAAAAACATGCCATCGTTGAATTTTGCTGTAGATGCTTCATGACAGACTAAAAGATGATTGTCCTCCTTCTTCCTCGTACAGGCTGGTAGCTCCACCACTACAAGAAATGTGTACCCGGATTACATGTTTTACTATCCTCGAATGGTGAATGCTACCGAATAGTGATCTCAGCAGCCTACGTAAGCCAGTGTACGACTTCGTTAACGAACACTTGTAATGTGTAATGAATACATGACTTGTTCAAGTAAAAGTGAAAGTAGATCTGGTCTGCTTGACAGGAAACCACCTTAATACGTCTGTCGAGAAAATAATCAAAACGGAGCATCAAAAGTGCGAAGAACTGCTCAAATAAAACCGGTGTTGCATGCTTTGCCACCTGAAATCTTTCGCATTTCTCAATAATAATCCTGCTTTAGGGAGCTATTTTACTGAATAATCACTCATCCCTACTTAATTTCACAAGTACTGTCATCGCCTAAATAATAAAGTAAGAAGTTTAACACTGAAATGTTGGTATTCGGGGCATTGTAATTATTTCCTAGATATGCTAGTTGTGTATTTGGTTCAATCCTCTATTGTCGTGCTGAGGTACCCCCCCCTAAAAGGAGATCAAAGTGCTCTGTGAGCAAACTCGTGAATTGACACATGATTTTTTAGATTATGTTTATGTTATCTGGTTTAGGGAATTTTGTGGTTGATTGTCATATCTAGAGTACGAGCAGTAGTTCAGTGTTCGCTAATGTAGCAAAGGAAACAAAGTAACGTTGGGATAAGAAGGCATTACACTTGAAATGATCATGCTATTACATTTGACAAGGTGGATGATGTCATGTGTTTTAAACGTCTATCATTTTTGTCTCTGGTTCAAAAGAAAGGTTGGAAGTAAATGTGGGTGAAAAGTGAAATTTACTGTCTTTCGTTGTAAATATTAGAAAATCAAGGCAATACTGTCTTAATGAAAACTTAACGATTCCCTCTTTATCAAATGAGACCCACGGGAACGAGTTTTGAGTGATATAACTGAGCCAAGCCTGCCACCGTCATTTTGGATCTCCGCCTGGGTAGATTTAAGTCACGTGCTAGGCAACGTATAATCAATAACAAGATAGAATTTCATTTCAGGCCTATTTATCTATTTTGTGGTGTGTAACTTTCGCATTTTAGTACGTTGTATGTATGTTGAATCTTCAAATTGTCTTGAAACTGAAAAGAAAATTGTTCTTTAAAAATTCACTGAAAATCGGTAGCTTGTTTAGGTGTTATTTGATTTTCGTGTTAACTTGTTATTTCGTCAGTCGCCGGCACTTTTGTTGCTTCACACAGGAAAAACACAGGCGACGAAACGTAATGATCAATTTTGTCCTCAATCTCACGCCATAACAGAAAAAGCTTTTGAACATCTGTAAACTCCGAGCGCTTCGCAGTAAGTGATATTTTCAATGAATCTTTGGATTGTTTTCAAGTTCAAGGATTGTAAATTACAATTTTATGAAAAACGAAGGTTGTTCTGTTATTTCAGTGTGAATCCTTGCATGCCTGCCAGTCGCTGGCGCCGCTTGTTGAAACTAAAACGAAAAAAAAAAACTCTTTTAAGATTATCATTGGCTTCTTTTTCACCCCACCACTAAACTTAGCCACAAAGGTCGCCATTTCGTCTGTTTATTGCTCGCCAAAAACTATCAAATGCACTCAAAAGCCTAAAATCTAAAAAACGTTTACAGGAATCGACCAATCGAGCGAGCGAGCGAGCGAGCGAGCGAGCGAATGGCATTCCCCACATCGCATCTATAACTCGCTCTTGTGCATGCGCGCAATTCACGAGTTAAAAATGAATTTCTTTTACAAGGGACTCTATCATAGCCTTTATCCGCGAATTTCATTCTTCGCGTGAATAGAACTGATCCGTGCAGCAAGTTTCCTGAAGGTAATAGAACATTCAGCGTTGATCATGACTGGCATCCTTTCTTTGCCAAGTCGTCAAGAAGCTGGATAAATCTCATTGGCGTTCTAGTCAACTAACACAGTGAAAATTGACCAACAAATGAATTTAAGCACATGACTGTCTGAAAGAGTATTATCCTTATAACAGCCTAGAGAACAAAACTCAAAGCAAACTGCAAAAAGAAATGTTTGCGAATACGGAAAGAGTTGAAGAACACGGAGCAGATGTAAAGCACACACCATAACACCTAAAGAAGCGAACATGATTGCGGAGTTAAACCAAAGATTGTCTATTAAATCGTAGAGGTATAGCATGTCTTGTTTCAAGCAATGTTTGGTTTCAATCTATTTTTAACTTTAATTTTCCTTTGTCTAGCCCTTCCTTAAAGGGGTCAAAATGGTCAAATCCTCTCATTGGGGCAAATATCTCATGGACGAAGGAATTGGTGTCTGACTTGAGGAAGAAATTTGATGAAGCAGAGACATTTTCCACATATTGTCCCGCGGTCAGTAAACTCATTAGGGGGCACGAAACTCGCTACTGTTAACATTACCGTACAGTGCAATTCTTAAGGGTGCTAATGAGATCCCGAGATAACGTGCATGAAAAAATGTCGAAATGATAAAACAAGACAAATAATGGGTGTATGATCATGGGTGTGTGTGCTTGTCTATTGGGTGGAGGGCACCCTCTTAATCTGGGATGGTAAATGCCTGGTCATAGGCATAGTTTTCATCGTAATCGTAGTTTTCTTTATCTTCAATCTGATTCAGTATGCAACAGTGAGTCTGCCACCTCCTTAGAGGAGTAAAATTAAGTGTACAGCACTGAATCTCCTGTGAAATATTGTTAATGTTTTCCTTCCCAGAGACCTAACAACTACACATATCCGATTCCAAAGATCATGAAGCCCTTACCTCCTAGACAGTCCAACTGCCGCGAAAGAAGCACAACACCGGCCCCTACAGTCGGAAAACGGTCCCTCCAGTTGGAGACGCCTTCTCGGTGACGACCTCGTACTCCACAGCAATATCTCTGCTCATTGGCTATTTCGTGTTCATGTGAACGATCAGATATGCTATCATGATCACAGTTAAAGACTGTCTATCACAAATTGCTAGAGTTTACAGTTAAACCAATTTTTGCTCCATATCTTAACCTAGAGATGATCTCTTAGAGGATTAAAATTGCCATAGTTGACATAGATATACATCACTAACAGCATTAGTGAGCTTTTTTTTTTTTTTAAAGAGGCGTTAACGGCTAAGGCAAACGGAAAAATAAACTCTGATTTCCCTCACCTTGTACTTGGTGTTCTCGATTACTCTATAATTCCCTTATAAAACTAGTTCTTGCATACTGCTGCACAATATGGGGTAACTGTACAAAATAACAGTTGAATAAATTGTTACGGCTACAGAGACGCTGCGCCAGAGTGATGCTAGATGTTAATTTACAGGAAATTCAGTTATGCCATCTACCAAATTAGGTTGGCTTCCCATCGACGACATCATTCGCGCAATTTCACAAAATCGGTAACGACCATGGTTAAGAATATCTTTTCTTTCACATTGACTTCACTAAGGTTAGTCAAAACACTACACGAGAACCTCAGAAAGAAATCATCTCATCATGCTTATGAGCAAGAAAAATTAAGGCCTCAGAAGATTCCATCCAGTGCCACCCGTCATGGAAGGACCAACCTCTTGGAGATACGAAGTCACAGAGGCGCCTTTTAAGTCCCCTTCACAGAAAAATTAGACTGGAAAAGCTCTGTTACTGAACAGTGTGTTATTGAATACAAATATTAACTTGAATTTACCAAGCTTCTTTTTCTTTTACTTCAGATTTGGTTTGTTCTAGCTTTAGATTATCAAAGGGGGGATTATGTAAACTATTGAGTTATCATTAATCGATGTTACCCTCGTTACATAAAATCAATAATAATAATAATAATAATAATTATAATAAGAACTATCATTATATAATCATGTCCGACCAAAAGAGCACAAAAGAAAGAACAATATTATTAAAAACAATATATGAAAGTTGAAGAAATTAGTTCCTGCGATTGAAATTCTTCACGCCTTACGCATGAAGATTGAGACGAGTGATTTTTTGCGAGTGCTCTGTTTTGTCTAAGGTATAAACTAAGTTTCTTTAAATACTCTTGATTGAATCTAATTTAATTGAATCTAATGCGTAACAATGGCAGCGATTTGTCACGCTTCGAAAAGCTCCCGCTACTCTGTGACTTTGTTGGCTCTGTATCGCGTTTTTTATGTTGACCAAAATCTACTTACCAAGAAACGTACTGGAAACCTGGAAGCACCGAGAGACGACAAATATAACCGGTTATTGGACGAAATTTGGATCTCAACCTGAAAGAACACAGAATCAAAGACCACTTTGCCGTGGAAAACGAATTCTTCTTTTTCGAGTGCGCCACTCAACCGATGAGCGGAGCTGGTTTAACATCCAATGACTATAACATTGTGCAGATATTCAACTTAATTCAGGCCTGATAAAGTTTCTCTGTAACGAAGGTGAGAAGAGCGTTCGAAACAATCAGAATACGATGTTATGTTCTGAATGTGGTCTATGGATTCAAGCAAAGTGCCTCCACATGTCGACATTGACTTTTAAATATTTTCTTGAACGACCAGCAATCTATTTTGAATGGACTTGTCTGCTATGTTCTCTACCGAGATCGAAGGACTAATTTTTCCTTAAAAATGAAGAAATAACAACAACCGAAGGAAAGTACACAAATCAGCTTCTACAACCTAATGCAAGAGAGACGAAGAACACACAATTTCACTCCCAGGAGAATATGGCAATTAACAACTGCGGCCAACAGGAATTTGATGTGCTCTTACAAGAAAGGCAGGAACATTTCAATCGAATACTAATGTTCCATCTATACATCAACAGTCTCCAAAATAAATTTGATGACCTGAAACTCCTAAATGATGAGATGAAGTCGCAAATTATTTTTCTCTCAGAGATAAAGATCGACAAGTCCTACCCGAAGAGCTAGTTCACCTTAACGGGTTACATGTATCGAAAAGACAGAGAGAAATGGCCTATTTTAATTCTAGTCAACCCTCGAAGGAGCTGAACGTAACGAAGAAATACAAAACACTCCAGATTATTGCAGTAGAAGCTAGACTTGGCAACAACGAAGTCATTTTCCTTGGCATATAGCGATCCTCAAAACAGTCGGATCACCAACCAGACCTACATTATTGAGAACGTGTAGAGGAGGAACTGAACGACGTCTGTGAGTGGGCTTCCCTCAAGAAACAAATATTTGTTATTACAATTGATCTGAAGCTGGACAGGCTAAAAGCAGAAAGCAGAGAAGGGAAAAATACTTGCGACCTAGAAGAAGTGAATGGAATGCAATGTTTAATCACCGGGCCGACGAGGATTAGGCCGACATCAGAGACACTGCTAGACGTTATTTTAAACAACAAATCCAACCTTTTCAGGACGGAAGGCTCTTTTAACTCAGAGATATGTGATCACCACCTCATTTATGGCATTTTAAAGCAATCTGCATTACAGTATAGACGGAAGACCATCCCATTAGAAGCTTGAAAAACGTGGAAACGGTTCAGCTTAATGAAGACTTGACCAATGCTCCTTGGACTGTTGGAGAAACACGCAATGCCATCGTTGACCAATATGACGCATGGAAAACCATTTTTGAAAGTGAACTTGACAAATATATGCCGAAAAAGAAGATGAGAGTTAGACAGAAAGATGTGCCACATATGACGGAAGAATGGCAAATGGCAATTAGGAACAAAAGGAAATATGCACAATTGTTTGCCCAAAACCGAACTCGAGAAAACTGGGAGTTAAAAGGAAATTTGGCCACTCAATAGAGGACACGTGCTATCAAAGCTCACTGGGCCCAAAAATCAGATGGACTGAGGAGGAGACCAAGGGATTTCTACAAAAAGTTTAAACCTTTCTTAAGTCACAACAGCAAAGAGGAGACAAAAATTGCCATTAGTTTTAACGAGCGAATTGTAACAAACCAGAAAGTAGTGGCAGACGAGCATGGAGACTACTTTTCAAATGCCATTGATAGTGCAAAGGTAACGAATTTAGTTGAGAAAGACTTTGAAAAACACCCGAGTGTCGAGAGCATTCGGCAAGCTTATCAAGGCCTTCAATATGGATTTAACGAAATTGGCTCTGGTGAAGTGGAAAACGAACTGAAAATGATTAAATCAAACAAAGCCACACGGTGGGATGTTAACTGCCAAGGTCTACTACCCTCCTTAACAAGTCTCTGCAACACCGGAAAACCTACCGCAAGCCAATCCTCAGAAATACCAGATCCTTACTTTTGATCCACATCCTTCCAAGAAAACCCCTGTATATGAATTGACGATGAAGTTCGATGGACATGAAATTAAATCAATTGATTATCTCAAAATTCTTGGCGTAACCATCGACAACAAACTGACATTTAGTTAACATATCAGTAATATTTGCAAGAAAACGAGCTGTAAAGGTTGGGGTGTTACTGGGACTACTTAAGTTAATCCCATGGTCTGAAGAGTTACAGCTGTCTGTCTTATATTTCGTCCCACTTTACATATTGTGATATTGTATGGCACTTTTGCAAATCATCCGATGGGAAGAGATGGAAAGAATTCAAGAGTGGGCACTCAGGGCAGTCTTTGAATCCAAATCGGAGACCTACAGCGAGCTACTAACAAGAACAGGTCCACTAGGTGTGCCTCAATAACGGTTACAAAACATCGTCATTTTCATGTATAAAGTAAAAAACGGACTTATGCCCACTTACATTACAGAAATATTAATACTGAAAAGATATAATCTGAGGAACGCTGATTTCAATTTTTCCACGTTTTCGCACAGTATACTATGGAAAAACACTCTCTGTGATACTTTGAGTCCCATCTTTGGAATAAATTGGAACAAAGTGATAGACAGAATCCTAATTTAATGAGTTTTAAAAAACAGTATTAAGAGCAAAGGTATAATGTATACACATTTATGAGCGTCATTATTCCATCCTGAGGTGCAAAAAGCAGTTTATGAATCACAATAGCTAATGCAGTGACCTAGATATACTGTAGTCCAATAGAACTGAGCAAAATTGTTCATTGTTTGAAGAGATTAAGTTTCTAGAGAAACTGTGGTGCTGCGTCGGTGTGGAGATAATTCAGGTTTATGAAATAAGTTAGGACTCGGTAACGAGTTTCTAAACCTCATGTTTCGAGCGTTAGCTCTTTGATCTGTCCTCATTCGGTGGGTTGGTCTTAAGGTGATTCCTCATGGCAAAAAGCTGATCGGAAATTTTTTTTAAAAATTGTCGTTAAGTGTCCCAAAAATTGTCCGTCTGTTTCGAGAAGTACGATAAAAAAGAAAGGTTACCGTGTTTGTGGAAGAGATATGACGGCCAAACTCATCCTATTCATGCCTGTACTGGTATTAATCACACACATCATCTCATCAGTT